>NC_061840.1:2272810-2275310 GCF_019202785.1 Penaeus chinensis
TGGCTCTACGTGAAATTAGACAGCTAAAAACAGAGAAACAGAATTTAATTAATCAATTTCATTTAACCATAATGATCAAAGTTCATATGCTAGTCTTTCTCAAGTAAGGTACGTCCAGTTAGCAAGACGGATATAATATATACGTTATATTACGAACCCGGAAAACTGAACAGCACATTAGAAAGGCGATAAACCGGTAGATACTGTATTATAAGTACCATAACCTTCGTGTGTAGAGGACAACCTGAAGCCTTTATATCCGACAGGACTTAATACGGTCCCTGGTGCTTTAACATTACCTATCGGGTGTTTGGAAAGAAAGCGTTAATTATGTGTGATAATAGGATTTATTTTTATTTACCTTCCCGGGGCAATACAGAGTTAATGCTTTGTATTTGCAGGCTTTTAAAAGACGATTACATTAGTATGAATGAATAATGTATTGGAGAAAGCCATTAATTTTATAGGAGTCATCATTGATCGAAGTAATCATTGATCTAACTGTATTGACTCTATAAAACAATCAATTAAATCATTAAATGTTAATGTCCTCGTTCAGTATCATTATAAGAAAATCATATAAATGTAATACAAATGAGAAACAAATGACGAAGAAAGACGGTCGATGAAAGGAACAGAGAAATATTCCAAGAAACGGTCAGGAAGAAGGGGAAGCAAAAGAATATTCCAAGAATGAACAGGAAAAGAATGAAAGAAGTGAACAAACACACATTTGAATGTACTTGCAAGAAAGAAGGCATAAATGATTTTGAAAAAAACAATATATATGTGTGTGTGTGCACATACGTAGAACACACACACACACACACACACACACACACACACACACACACACACACATACACACACACACACACACATACACACACACACACACACACACACACACGCACACACGTATACACATACACACACACACACACACACACACACACACACACACACCCACACACACACACACGCACACGCATACATATACAAATACACACACACACACACACACACACTCACACACATACACACATACACATACACATACATAGAACACACACACACACACACACACACACACACACATACTGATATATATATATATATATATATATATATATATATATATATACATATATTTACTGCAAAGCTTTAAACAAAATTAAATAGCCAGTGAAAAATACAAATAGAAATAGTAACTGATAATTTATAAAAGATACATTAAAATATATAAAGAAAACGAGATTACAGATAACTATACGAAACAGTAAAAAAGGGAACAAACACTTTTCCTAACATTTATCAAACATGATACTATAGTTACCAAGAATGCAAACAAATTTATATTCCTACACGTAGCATCTAATTTTAATAGCAACCGAGAAAACAACAAATACTTTTAAACAAAAAAGGGGGGAACAAACACAGAGCAAACAATTATTTAAAAAAAACAGCTGATTCAAACGAAGAACAAACCAATATTCAGAGAAGCAACTATGGAAACAACCACTTTGCAACAAACAATCAAATTAGCAACAAATTGGACAAACAAACACTCGTGGAAGCAGCTGAGCGAACAAATATTCAAAGAATCGGCTTGAAAGAACAAAAAATACGCAAAGCAGCGAAGCCTCCTAACAAAGGGAACAAAAACACGCAAAGAAACAGCTCAGAGCACAAACGAAATGCACAAAAAAATTGGAAACCTGCTAACAAAGGGAACGAGAAACAGCCGAGAGAACAAAACTCCGAAGCGGAAGCCTGCTGACAAAGCCAACAAACAAACACGCAAAGAATCAACCAATAAAACAAACAAACACGCAAAGAGTCAACCGATAAAACCTAACAAAGAAATAAACAAACAAAATCCGCAAAGAATGAAAGCCTTACTAATCAAGCCAACAAACAAACATACAAGCAAACCAAGAGAACAAAAACAATAGACAAAGAACGGAAACCCCCCAACCAAGCCAACAAACAAACAAACAAGCAAACCAAGACAACAAACCAAACCATAGACAAAGAACAGAAACCCCCCAACCAAGCCATCAAACAAACAAGCAAACCAAGAGAACAAAAACAAACCATAGACAAAGAACAGAAACCCAACTAACCAAGCCACCACACGGGATCTCGTCATCAAGTCTGATCACGGCCACGGCGTCTTGTCCCAGTCGCGACGCCCTTGCTAATGCCGAGGATGAGCATAACCTCGGGGGATGGCGAGAAAAAGGGCCTCGTCACACCCAGCGTCGGCGGTTGTTAAAGGCTGGAGTGAGGAGGAAAAGGAGAAAGTGCTTTCGTGTTTGTTTTTTTTTTTCACTTTTTTCTTGTTGTTCTTGATTTGTCTTTGTCTCATTCTCTTTTTTTATTTTATTTTTTTCTTCTTGTTCTTTTTTTTTTTTCCTTCTTGTTCTTGTTCTTTTTTTTTTGTTATTTTTTCTTATTCATCTTTGTTTCTTTCATACTGTCTCTCTTTCGTTTTTTT
>NC_061840.1:2280310-2282810 GCF_019202785.1 Penaeus chinensis
GATAATAATGGAGACAATAATAATAGGAAGCTTAGGGATTATACGGTTCATGGTAAAAATATTGTTCATGGTATTGATGACAATGATAATGATGTAAATGTTGATGTTGAGGGTGACGAAGGTGATGTTAGTTGATAGTGATAATGGCACCAGCAATTGATAGCAGTGATAACAAAGATTGTTGATAAGTGACAATCTGAAATAATGAAAATATCAGTATTACTAAAAAAATAGTAATAATAGCAATAATAATACCGATAGTAATAGTGTGATCGTGTGTGTATGTATGTATGCAGGTATATATCCTCGCACGCATAATGGTAGCGATAATAATGATAATGCTAACAACAGCAATTATGATAATAATAATATCAGTATTAATAATGATAATAATGATGAGAATGATAATGATACCACTACTACTTCTACTATTATAATGATAACAATGGTAATGATTGTTCGTCTTCTATGTTTGCTTAGTGTTTCTCTATGATGCTTGAGGGTGAAGAAAACACCGATGAAAACTAAAGTAGGTTCATTGGAGATCAGCTCTTTCAAAATTAATACGGAACTCTTCCTGTTCCTCTGCCCCGCACGCCAGGCTCCGTCTGAGAGTGTTACTGCCAGACATGTGATTACAGAGACGAAATATTGTACTCCATAAATCGTACAGAGAATCTCACTCTTTCATATAGGTGATATGCTACGCAGCAATATAAACTAAACATAACCTATATTTCACATGGCGTAATATATCGCACAAAAGACAGTGTGTGTAATATAATCACATAATTATCACAATATACGTAGGATAATACCGGCATCACAACCCGAATGCAATGGAATCACAACATGACACTCACAACTCACATCATTATCCTAACTCATTTCATTATCACAACCCACAATGATAATAAGTGTAACAATAATGATACTATATATATGTGTGTGTGTGTGTGTGTGTGTGTGTGTGTGAGTGCACAAGCACAAACGCACACACACACACATACACATACTCACATATGTATATATATGTGTGTGTGTGGTTGTGTGTGTGTGTGTGTGTGTATGTATACAGACATACATACATATATATGGATATATACATATATATATATATATATATATATATATATATATATATATATGCCAGCCCTCCCCCCTATTTACCATCATTTTCTTGTAATGTTTACTTCACTTTTTATTTCTTGTTTCTCTCTCCGCAAACTTTGTGAAAATCGTTGTCTTTAAATTTCACACTATACTTCTCTTTCGCTTTCACATTATACTCATTCTCTTATTTTTCTTCTTCCCCATTCTTCATTTTACCCTTACCCCTTTTCCTTACCTTTATCTACTTTTAACGCTTATTATCCCTCCGTTGCACACAAGAACCGCCCTTCCCGCCGCTGTCCGTAAGGGCGAAAAATCAATCTTTGGATTCAGTTTATTCGAAGGTCTTCTCACATAACCTGTTCGTCCCCTTCTATCTATCTATCGTCTCTAGGTCGATGAGGGGAAGCAGAGGGGAAGGCGGGCGAAGAGAGGAAGAGGTAGGAAAGTAGAGAAGAGGACAAGAGAGAAACAGGAAGAGGGAGAAGAAGCAGGGAGATGAGGTAAAAAGGGATAGGGAAGAGGAGGGGAAGAAGGAGGAGGAGGGAGAGGGAAGAAGAGGGAGGGAAGAAGAAGGAAGAGGGGGAGGGAAGAAGAGGGAAGAGGAGGGGAAGAAGGAGGAAGAGGGAGAGGGAAGAAGAGGGGAGAAGGAGGAAGAGGGAGAGGGAAGAAGAGGGGAGAAGGAGGAAGAGGGAAGAGGGAGAGGGTAAAAGAAGGAGTTAGGGCTTGGTACAGTAAGGAGGGTTTGGAAGGGGAGGGGGGGGGGCAGAGAGTGAGGGAAGGAGACCCGGAAAGGGCAGAGGAGGGTTAGGGACGAGGGGAGGAAGAGCGCTGTAGGTGGGGAGGAGAGGGGAGAAAGGGAGAGGGAGGGGGGGACAGGACCTCAGCAAGAAGTAGGCGACTTGATGTCTGAAGAAGCTTTAAAGGAAGTGAAGAGAAAGGGTGAAGGGGAGTCCTTGTCTGGAAGGAAGGAGGGGGGTGAAGAGGGGAAACAGGGCGGAAGGGGGGAGAGGGGAGGGGGAGGGAGGGGAATCGAGTGCTTGGGTGGCTGTGACGGAGGGAAGAGGGAAGGACACGTGGCGACGTCGGGGGAAGAAGACATAAAGACCCGTTTCCTGCAGGCAGTCGCGCCTTTATGAAAGCAGCGCGATGTGATGGAGGAAACACTGGAAGATGGAATAACATGTCCCTGAAAAGGACCGACGCGGGGGAGGAGGAGAAGGAGGAAAGAGTTTCTCATTTTATCCGCATTGCTTATAACATCAATTCCCTTCACCGCTAACTTCGCCGCTCCTAACACTCGCGACTCAATAGTTTCACAGAGAGAGAGTGTATTTTGCATGGCCAAACTAGACGCCACTGAACACTTTAAAGTTTGTCTTATTCA
>NC_061840.1:2300310-2302810 GCF_019202785.1 Penaeus chinensis
GCGAGAGAGAGGAAGAGAGAGAGAGAGAGAGAGAGAGAGAGAGAGAGAGAGAGAGAGAGAGAGAGAGAGAGAGAGAGAGAGAGAGAGAGAAGGTGAGAGCGAGAGAGAAGAGAGAGAGAGAAAGAAAGTGAGAGCGAGAGAGAGAGAGAGAAGAGAGAGGAGAGAGAGGGAGAGAGAGAGAGAGAGAGAGAGAGAGAGAGAGAGAGAGAGAGAGAGAGAGAGAGAGAGAGAGAGAGAGAGCAAAACTAAAATAAAAAGAGAGAGATCAGGATAGACAGAGAAAGATAGAGGGAATAACGCTAAAGGCAACACCTAACACCCTGCCAGTACTTGAATTAGTACCACGGAACACGATCTGCAGTTAACTCTCCCCTTCCACTCTCCTCTCTCCGTTCTCTCTCCTCCCTCTAACCTCCTCCCCCCTTCCGCTCTCCTCTCTCTCCTTTCTCTCTCTTCTCTCCTCCCTCCTCTCTACTTTCGCTCTCCTCTCGCCTTCAGCTCTCCTTTGCAATTTCCTCTCCCCTTCCCCTTTCCTCTCCCCTTCCTCTCTCCTTTTTCCTTACTCCTCCCTTCTCCCTCCTCCCTCTTCTTCCTTTCCGCTCTCCTCTTTCCTCTCTCCATTCTCTCTCCTCCCTGCTCCCTCCTCTCCCCCTCCGCTCTCCTCTCTCCTTTCTTTCTCCTCATCTTCGCGCTCTCCTTTTCCCTTCCCGTCTCCTCTCTCCCCTCTCCCTCCTCTCTCCTCTTGCCTTCCCGTCTCCTCTCCCTTTTCGCCTCTCACTCGCTTCCCCTCTCCTCTCTCGTCTCCCTTTCCTCTTTCTCCTTCTCTCCTCCTCTCTCTTTTCTCTTTCCTCTCCTCTTCCGCTTTATTCTCTCCTTTCTCCTTTCACTCTTCCCATCTGCCCGCCTCTCTTCTTTCTCCCTCCTCTTCCCTTTCTCTTTCCTGTCCCCTTTCGTTCTCCTCTCCCATGCAGTTCTCTTCTCTTCTCTCCTTTCTTTCATTTCTCTCTTCTCCTCTCCCGACCCCCCCCCCCTCCCTCTTTCCTCTCCCTTTCCTCTTTCCTCTCTCCTTTCTCCCTCCTCTTCCCTTCTTCTCCCCTCTCTCCTCTCTATACCCTCTCCCCCTCCCGTCACCTCTCTCTTCTCCCCTCCCGCTCTCCTCTGCTCCGTCTCCTCTCCTCTTCCTCTCTCTTCTGCCCTGTCTCCTCTCCTCTTCCTTTCCCCTCTCTCTTCTCCCCTTCCTGCCTCCTCTCCTTTTCCTCTCTCGTCACCCCTTCCTCTCTCTTCTCTCCATCCTCTCTCCTCCCGCTCTCCTCTCCGCTTCCTCTTTCCTCTATCCTTTCTCTCTCCTTTCCCCATCCTCTCTCCTCTCCACTTCCTCTCTCCTCTCTCCATCCCCTTCATCTCTCCTCTCTCCTTCTCGTCTCCTCTCCCCCCATCCTCTCTCCTCTCATCCTTCCCCCATCATCTCCCCTCCCTCTCTCCTCCCCCCATCCTTTCTCCATTTCCTTTCTCCTCTCTCCAGCCCCTTCTTCTCATCCTCCCCCCATCCTCCCTCCTGTCATTCTCCCCCCATCGTCTCCCCCCCCCCATCGTCTCCCCCCCCCCATCCTCTCTCTCCTCTCTCGCATTAATTAAAACAACACCGTAGCCAAATAACAAGATCCAAAGGCCAACGTACACTGTAACTGCGCCTCTTTCCCCGTCGCTGACTTAAACATATCTATGCAATCTTAAGAGTGGTGTTCCTGGACAAAATGCGCCAGCTGGGAAATTAAGAAAATAATTCCCCCCCCCCCCCAAGATTAAGGTTAAGATGTCTTAGTACTTCAAGAATGTCACGCCACTTAAGAGGCTTGGTTAAGAATGTGTCTGGAATTCGCCGAGTTGAGGGTCTGGAAAATGTTTTCTGAGATGACGGTGTTTTCTGCTGTGTTCTTAGGGTGGTTTTGGGAGAATATAGGGCATAGGAGGCTAGTTTTGTTACTTTGTGTATAACTTCTCTGTTTGTAGCTGGAAATTTCTACAAAAAAAAAAGAAAAAAAAAAAGGGGGGGGGGGGGAAAGACGCAAGGAGAGAGAAAGATACGGAGGAATAGGAAAATAAATTGTTTTTATTTTAGTTTTGAGATGAGGGTGGGTATTGTCCTAAGTAGTTTTTTGGTTATATAGGAGAATAATGTATTGGCAAAACAAAGCTAGTGTTTATAATCTTATATGATACTGGGCTTTGGGATCTTTAATTAATACAGGGCCGCTAGTGATGTTGCTCTCTCTCTCTCTCTCTCTCTCTCTCTCTCTCTCTCTCTCTCTCTCTCTCTCTCTCTCTCTCTCTCTCTCTCTCTCTCTCTCTCTCTCTCTTTCTTTCTCTCTCTTTCTCTCTCTCCCTCTCTCTCCCCTTTCTCTCTCCCTCACACCACATCACTTAAACACTATATATATATATATATATATATATATATATATATATATATATATATATATATATATATATATATGTATAA
>NC_061840.1:2327810-2330531 GCF_019202785.1 Penaeus chinensis
GGGGTAGAGAGAGGGGAGGTAAGGCTTAAAAGGAAGTTTTGCCCAGATGTTATTCTGTGTTTTCTCCTCCTCCTTCTTCTTGTTTTATTCCCCTTAATTTATTCTTCTCTTCTTCTTCTTCCTCCTTTACTTTTACTTATTATTATCATTATTATTGTTATTATTATTATTATTATTGTTATTATTATTATTATTATTGATATTTTCTTCATTTTCTTCTTTATCTTTTCTTCTTCTTCTTCCTTCTTCTTCTTCTTCAAGAAAATGATGGGAAATCCGAGAAACCATGACGTAGATTTGCATGTTTAGACAAAACATTATAGATTTATAATAATGGATAATGATGATAATAATGATGATAATAATTGTGATAATAATGGTGATAATAATGGTGATGATTACTATAGTGCAGATGATAATGGTTGAAATCATAATAATAGTGATAATGATTTTAGTTGTGATAATGGTGATGATGATGATGATAACAATAATAATAATGAATACAGTGATAATAATAATAATTATTATAATGACAATAATGATGATGATATTAATAACGATGATAATAATGGTAATAACAATAACGATAATAATAATGATAATAACTATAAAAAAAATCATATTAATGATACTAATGATAACAATAACAATAATGATAATGATATATTGATAATACTACTACTAATTATAATATCAATAATCGTAATAATGATAATAATAATAATAATAATAATAACAATAATGATAATGATAACAGCAAGGATAACGAAATTTTGTAATAACGAAATTTAGCAATTTGGGATAATAAAAAAAAAAAAAATAATAATAATAATAAAAACAATGAGACAAAAAAAATATCCCTTCTCTCGTTGTGCTTCATTCCCTCTTTCTTCTCTCTCTTCCTCTCACCCCATCTTCTTCAAATCCCTTTTTTTCCCTTCCTTTCTCTTTCTCCTTATCTTTCCCTCCTCTCAATTAATCCTACCCACTCTTCGTCTTATATTTTTTTCTTATTTCACTCTCTCTCTCTCTCTCTTTTTTTTTTTTTTTTCTTCCTCTTCCTCTCTCCTCCTTTTATCAGTCTTTCTTTCATGTCAAAAGTCTCTCTGTATTCCCACCTTTCCCGAGTCTTATTGAATGCTCATAAGGGTCATTTTCCGTCATTTTTCAGTGCATCTTTAAGTCTTTTTCCCTCGTAAATTTACTTTTTTTTTTTTTCTTCCCTCACATCTTCCTCACTTCTTAATTAATGTTTTCCCCTCATGGTAATGATGATAAACATACACACATGCTTACATACATACATACATACATACATACATACATACATACATACATATATGCACACATGTATTCAAACATGCAAACATATATACATATTTTCATGCATACATACATATATACATACATTCATATATACATACATGCATACATACATACATACATACGTACATACATACGTACATCTATACAAACATGCACATATGCATTCATACATACAAGCATACTTACATATTTTCATGCTTGCATCATTACATACATTCAAACATACATACATACATACATACATACATTCATACATACAGACAGACAGACATGCATACATACAGACATGCATACATACATACATACATACATACATACATACATACATACATACATACATACATACATACATACATACATACATACATACATACGTCATACATACATACAAACACACACACACACTCACACACACACACAAAAAAATGAAGTCTGTAGATACAACTATAGATAACTATCCGGATGCGCCTTGTTATCTATAATGGTGATTCTGTTACCGGATCTTTGTCACCCAGTCCTGTGTGGAAACGAGACCTGGCACCATAACCGTGGCACTCCTAATTAGTGCCATTGAGGACAAGCCGGTGCTGTTTACGAGTCGAGTAGGAGGATCCATTTATTCACTGCTGAGTCTTCATTTCACTGCTGAGTGCTCGTGTTCATCGTTGAACTTTCATGCACGATTTTGAATTCTCAAGCGCACTGCTGAATCCTCATGCACACTACTGAATCTTAATGCTCACTGCTGAATCCTCATGTGCACTGCTGATTATACACTGTTGAATGCTCATGCACACTGTTGGATCCTCATGCACACTGCTGGATCCTCATGCACACTGCTGGATCCTCATGCACACTGCTGGATCATCGTGCACATTGCTGGATCCTCATGCACCACTGCTAGATCCTCATGCACACTGCTAGATCCTCATGCACACTGCTGGGTCCTCGTGCACACTGCTGGATCCCCATGCACACTGCTGGATCCATTCGTGCACTACTGCGGTTTCCTCCATGCACACTGCTGGAATCCTCTGCACGAACGTGCTGGATCCTCATGCACACTGCTGCTGGATCCTCCAAAGCACACTTGCTGGATCCTCATGCACACTGCTGGATCCACATGCATCACTGCTGGGTCACATGCACACTGCTGGTCCTCATGTACAACTGCTGGGTCTCATGCACACAAGCTGGATCCTTCATGTACACTGCTGGATCCTCATGCACACTGCTGGATCCTTATGCACACCGCTGGACCCTCATGCACACTGCTGGATCCTCATGCACACAGCTGGATCCTCATGCTCACAGATGAATCGTCATGCTCAATGCTGATACGCCGAACTTTTATTTACAGTGCCAGACTCACTTCTTCATATCCCTTCAGCTTGT
>NC_061840.1:2378131-2380631 GCF_019202785.1 Penaeus chinensis
TTCTCTTTCTTCTCTTCCTCTGCCTTTTGTGGCCTCCTTCCTCCTGTTTTTGTTTTTTTTTCTTCACCTTATTTTCTTTGTTGTCATGAATTCCTCTATTGCCTACTCCTCCTTCTTCCTGATCCTCCTCTTCCTCCTTTTCTCTCTACCTCCTCTTCCTCTCATTCACTGCTTTCCTTCTTTACTTTTTCTCTCCTTCTCTTTCTTCTTCTTCTCTGCCTTCTCTTCCCTCTTCTCCTTCCCCCCCCCCCCCCCTTCTCATCATTCTACTATTCCTTCCATTTTCTCCTCCTCTCTCTATTCTTCTTTTATTCCCATCCTCCTTTCTTTCTTTCCCACCACCACCATCCTTCCTCGATTTCTTATTCTTCTCTTCTTTTTTCCTTCTCTTTCTTCTTCTCTTGCTCCTCCTCCTTTTTCCCATTCTCCTCTTCCTCCTCCTCCTCTTCATCATCATCGTCATCGTCATCATCATCATCATCATCTTCTTTTTCTTCCTTCTCTTTCTCCTCCTCTTCATCATCATCGTCATCGTCATCATCATCATCATCATCATCATCATCATCATCATCATCATCATCATCATCATCATCATCATCTTCTTTTTCTTCCTTCTCTTTCTCCTCCTCTTCATCATCATCATCATCATCATCATAATCATCTCCCTCTTCCTTGTCTTCTTCCTCCTTCTCTTTCTCATCCTTCCTCCTGTCCTTTCCTTCATTCTCCCCCTCCTTCTATTCCCCTTTCTCCTCTTTCTTCCTCTCCTCTGTCTCCATTTTCTTCTCTTTATGTCACAAACAGAAAATAACGAAAAGAGATTTCAGAAGAAAAAAAAAATACTTTAGAAGACCATCATTTTTCTATAAAATTCTGAAGATAATTTATTTATAAATGTTGATACTGCTTCTTGTTACAAACTCTGCACAGAAAGCACGTACCAACATGTACCTTCATTAATATTCATATGAAGAGAAAAAAATTCATATCATTACAACATACTGATTTTATCCTAAAGTCGTACTTTGACTGAAGTTAGTTTACTTGTTTTAAGAAGCTTATTCAAAGGAATATAGAAGTTGGTTACTTACATACTATTGATTTATTGATTTACTTGAGTGAAGAAACGAAAAGAAAGAAAAAAAAAAAAAAAAAAAAAAAAAAAAGAAGAAGAAAAAAAATATATATATATATGGTAACGTAAAAGATATATCAATAAATGAATAGATAAACAAATAAATAAATCCATGTGTATATGTATATATATATCTATATATATCATCATGGACCACTGTATTATTAACTAGACATTAGGCTTAAAATCTTAAGCCATAAGCGTCGAAGTAATGAAGAGTGCAACGAAATGAGTGAAAATGTAGGGATGAAATAAAGGGTGTATACAGAGAGAAATGTGGATAAAATTAGGACATATGGATAAAAAAAAATATATACTATATTTTGTTTTTTACTGATTAAATTTCTCGTTTGCTGATATTCAGAGACCGTTAAATCTTTGCAGTATTTTCTATCCAGTATGTGAGTGTATTAGGTCAGTGTATTAGTGCATACAGACACGGAAACATGTATACACATATATGTGGATTTTCATATACCTATAAATATATGTGTATAGGAATAGTTACTATGATGCGCGTGTGTGTGTTTCGAATTACGACGCAAAGGCAGACCTTACCTTTATGCTTCCCTTAATCTTACCTTTCTTCCTATGCCCTTCTTTATCCTTCTCTTCCCTTTATGCTTCCCTTAATCCTCGTTTCCTTCTTTTTTCCATCTCTTCCCTTTATGCTTCCTTTATCCCCCCACTTCTTCCTGTTCCCCTCCTTTATTCCCCTCTTCCCTTCCCCGTCTTTTCTTTCCTTCCACCCATCCCCCTCCTCTCTCCCCCACCATCCCATCCACCTGTACCTTACCCCTTCCTCTCATCCCTTTCCCCACACCTTCCATTCATTCCTCCTCCTCCCTTCCCTTTCCTGTAATTCCTCCGTCTCCCCTTCTATCATATTTCCCTTCCCTCTTGTGTTACCCTTCCCCTCTCTGCTGTCGCTCCCCCCCCTCCTCTTTCTTTCCCCCTCCACTAATGATTACTCTCCCTTGCCTTCTCCTGTTACCCCTTCCTCTTTCCTTCTATTACTCTTTCCACCCCTTTCCCCACCCTTCCTCCCTCCCTTCCCATCTCCCTCCCTCTCTCCTTCCTTCCTCCCTCTCTCCTTCATTCCTTCCTCGTCTCCTTTCCTTCGTCCCACCCTCCTTCCCTCTCTCCTTCCCCCTCCCCTCTTTCCTTCTCCCTTCCCCTCTCTTTCTTCCTCTCTCTTCCCCCCTTCCCCTCTCTTTCTTCCCCTCTCTTTCTTCCTCTCTCTTTCCCCCTTCCCCTCTCTTTCTTCCCCTCTCTTTCCTTTCCTCCCTCTCCCCTTCTCACCAACTCCCTCCCTCTCCCCTTCCCTCCTCCCTCCCTCTCCCCTTCCCTCCTCCCTCCCTCCCT
>NC_061840.1:2420631-2428131 GCF_019202785.1 Penaeus chinensis
ATCACTGTAACATATTCATACGCACAGCAAGAAGGTAGGTTGTTTTTATGAGATAAGTGATCACCCAATACACACATATATAGTGTTCCTTAGAACGGTTCATGGCAGCGTATAATCTATCTACTGAGGTGATTCAAGTTAAAAAAAAAGAAGATAATAGTCATTGTAGGTTTCATAATAGGGAGAGGAAAAGGGAAAGGGAAAGAGAAAGGGAGAGGGAAAGGGAAACGGGAGAGGGAGAGGGTAAAGGAAGAAGGCGAGGGAGAGGGAAAGAGAAAGGAAGAGGGAGAGGGAGAGGGAGAGGGAAAAGGGAGAGGGCGAGGGAAAGAGGAAAGGATCATCATCAACATCACCCTTACCAACACCATCATCACCAACACCACTGCTGTCATTACCATCACCACCACCAATACCATCACCATCCCCACCACCACTACACTCAACATAACCACCACCTTCCCCATCCCCACTACCACCATCACTTTCACCATCATCACCCTCACCGTCATCACCCTCACCATCAACACCATCCTCATCACCACCACCATCATCACCCTCACCATCATCACCATCAGCATCCTCATCACCACCACCATCATCACCCTCACCGTCATCACCCTCACCATCATCACCATCCTCATCACCTTCACCATCATCACCCTCACCATCATCACCATCACTATCATCACCCTCACCATCATCACCATCCTTATCACCCTCACCATCATCACCATCCTCATCACCCTCACCATCATCACCATCCTTATCACCCTCACCATCATCACCCTCACCATCATCACCCTCACCATCATCACCCTCACCATCATCACCATCACCATCATCACCCTCACCATCATCACCCTCACCATCATCACCATCACTATCATCACCCTCACCATCATCACCATCCTTATCACCCTCACCATCATCACCCTCACCATCATCACCATCACCATCATCACCATCACTATCATCACCCTCACCATCATCACCATCCTTATCACCCTCACCATCATCACCCTCACCATCATCACCATCACTATCATCACCCTCACCATCATCACCATCCTTATCACCCTCACCATCATCACCATCACCATCATCACCATCCTCATCACCCTCACCATCATCACCACAATTCCTGACCGAAGCAAATCACACGACAGTCTTGAAAGTGATTTTCTTGTAAGCATATTGACTTAAATCCGAGTCTCCCTGGATGAAAGTAAGCCTGGAATGAAGACAGATGATTAGGTACTTGGATGTTCTCGAATTCATCAAATCATAGATTCTCTTCTCTTGTTTCCTGTCGGTCTTATGGTGTATGTTATTTTGATTATTGTGTAAGTAACTGTTGTCCTTTTCATACTTATCTTCATTTTCATTGTCTGTATCTTCATCTTTTGGTATAGTTTTTAGCTTCACTAGCATCATTATCATTATCATTATCATCATCACCACTATCACCATCATCATCACCATCATCTCCACCACTAACATCACCACCATCATCATCTCCACCACCTCCATTACCATCATCACCACTATCACCACTATCACCATCATCACCATCATCATCATCTCCACCACCAAAATCACCATCATCATCACCACCACCATCACCACCATCATCACTATCACCGTCAACATCACCACCATCATCATCTCCACCACCACAGTCACCATCAACATCACCATCATTATTCAATCTTCAGTCTACAACCCCTTTTTTATAACTTACATGGGAGAGGTATTCATACTGGCAAGAAAGAATAAATGTCAGATTTTTTTTTATCATTTTTTGTTTTTGTTTGTTTTTGTGTATGTGTGAAGATATATTCAAACGTGTTACTGACTTCTGTTTTATACTCTTTTTTGTTTGTTTTCTCTCTCCATTGCCCTATTTCTTGTTTTATATTTGTTATTATCATAATTACGTTATTTATCATTATTACTACTATCATTATTATCATCATTTACTTCATGTCATTGTCGAATGCTGCTTTTGTTGTTGTTGTTGTTGTTATTTTTTATTATTGATACGGTTGCTATTAATTTCAATATAATTATAATTCCAGTCACTGATGATAGTATCGCTGTCATTATCATTATCATCTTTATAATTGTCATCATTATGTCTGATTATCATTATGGCTGCAGTTGTTATAACTACTATAACCTACTGCCTTTATAACTACTACTACTATCAGTATTACTATCAGTACCACAACTATCACTACTACTACTACTACTACTACATTATTACTGCTATTACTACTGCTACCAAAAATACTACTACTAGTATTGCTACTTCTATTACTACCATATGTTCTACAACTAATACCGCAACTAGTACCACTACTATTACCACTCCTAAAACCACTCCTACCACTCCTACTACTACTTCTACCACACGTTCTACCAATTTTACTACTTCTCCTACTACCACTCCTACTACTACTATGACTACCACACATACTACTACTACCACAAGTACTACTGCTACTACTACCTCTTCTACTACCACTCCTACTACTACTACGACTACCACTCATACCACTACTACCACTCATACTACCACTACTACTACCTCTCCTACTACCACTCCTACTACTACTACTACCACACATACTACCACTACTACTCTCCAAACTTAACGACCCTGTAACACTCGGTCCTCAACAAAACAACCTTTCATTCCCCAGGATACGACCACATTAATAAGACTTTGAGGGAAAAAAAGAGGAATTCGCATGGGAAAACGGCAGATTTCCCTATAAGACTTTATTTTTTTTCCTTTTTGTTTTTCTTTTTTTCTTTTCTTTTCGTCGCCTAGATGAGTTCCTGGATCCCCATTCTGAGAAAAAAGGTAAAGAGAAAATGGTGATAAATGATAAATGAAGGAAGGAATGGGTGATTCGATAGATAAATAGATAGTCGACCTGTTCCCCCATTTTAGAATCTATTTGCCAATTTTTAGAATCCATTTGCCAATTTTAGAATTAATTTCACAATTTTAGAATCCATTTGCCAATTTTAGAATCCATTAGCCAATTTTAGAATCCATTTGCCAATTCTATAATCCATTGGCCAATTTTAGAATCCATTTCACAATTTTAGAATCTTCCTTTCATGTCCGATACCCCTCTTCCGTTCCCAATTCCCCAATTTATATCCTAAAGTATACTCCACTATCCGATTCCCCACCTTTCCCTTACCTCCTCCCTCAGCCTCTCCACTCTCCTACCCCTACTGACCCCACTCCTATCCCTATCCCTATCCCATCCCCGCCCTTTATTCAAACTCCACCTTCTGCTAACCCCGCCCCCTCCTCCTATTCCCGCTCCCTATTAACCGCACCCCCTCCTGCCCCCCTCCTGCCCCCACCCCGTATTAATCCCACCCCCTCCTCATTCCACCCCCTCCTGGCCCTACCCCCCCATATAAACCCCACCTCTTCCTACCCCTACTGACCCCACTCCTATCCCTATCCCTATCCCATCCCCGCCCTTCATTCAAACTCCACCTTCTGCTAACCCCGCCCCCTCCTCCTATTCCCGCTCCCTATTAACCGCACCCCCTCCTGCCCCCCTCCTGCCCCCACCCCGTATTAATCCCACCCCCTCCTCATTCCACCCCCTCCTGGCCCTACCCCCCCTCATAAACCCCACCTCTTCCTGACGAATCCCCTCATAACCCCCCACCCCCCCACCCACCCACCTTCCTTCCACTCTTCTCACTCCCCGAACGATAGCGTGAGAACCTGCTTGCCAGCGGAAGGCGAGGCGAGCGCTATGCGTCCCGAAAATCGCTGCAACCTGCAACACGGCTCGGGTGCACGTCTTCAGCGCAGTTTATTTTCACAGCGTCGCTTAGGGGCCCGGAGTGTCACCTGCGCATCTGCCGGGACGTTGAGTGCTGGGACAAGAAAGGGTCTTGGGGCCTCTCTTGGCTGCGCTGATGGAAGGAAGGAGGTTGGGAGGGAGAGGGAGGAGGAGGGGGAGGAGTGAGGAGGAAGGGGGAGGAGTGAGGGAGGGAGGAGGAAGGGGGAGGAGGGAGGGAGGGGGAGAGGATGGGAGGGAGGGGGAAAGAGGAAGGGAGAGGGAGGGGGAAAGGGTGGGAGGGAGAGGGAGGGAGGAAGGGAGAGGGAGGGAAGAGGAAGGGGGAGGAAGGAGGGGGAAAGAGGAAGGGAGAGGGAGGGTGGGAAGGGAGGAGGGAGGGGAAGGAGTGAGGGAGGGTGGGCAGGAGGGAGGGAGAGGGGAAAGAGAGAGGGAGAGGGAGGGCGGAGGAAGGGGGAGGAGTGAGGTAGGGTGGGAAGGTGGGAGGGAGAAGGAAGGGGGAGGAGTGAGGGAGAGGGGAAAGAGGGAGGGAGAGGGAGGGAGGAGGAGGGGGGAAGGAGGAAGGGAGGGTGGGAAGGAGGGAGGGAAGGAGGGAGGGAGGGGGAGGGAACGAGCGATGGAGGGAGGGAGTATGTTACACACACATGCGTGTATGTGTGTATGTGTGTGTGTGCTTATGCGCGTTTTTACAAGGGTGCCTCCTAAAACATTCACCGATGCATACACAAACATATTCATATAATAAACAGCCGCCAAACAGATACAAACTGTGTACGTTCGTCACTCGCTACCATAATTATCATGACATAAGACCTTTAAACTGACATTACATAATTTTATAAGAAAACGTAAAGTGTACACGATGGCCTACGCACAAACACACACACACACACACACACACACACACACACACACACACACACACAAACATACATAAACACACACACACACTAACACACACACTAACACAGACACACACACTAACACACACACACACACACACACACACACACAATAACAAAAGTCGATCCAATAAAAACGAAAACTAAAGTGGTCGACTGTAATTTCAGTTCTTTTGTCTTTCGTTCTAACGAGTCATAAAAAAAAAAGTATCTAACACCAAGTATTTATATACTACGTAGGAATTTTATCTGTTTTGATCGTTTATACCCATGCGGTGCGATGCGATTTTTTTTTTTTTTTTTTTTTTTTTTGTACTGCTGCACTGGAAATATTTGTAAATGAACTACCTTTTTTTTATTTTCCTTTTCTCTTTGTTTTTCTGTTATTTTTGAAATATTATTTAGATGTTTTATGTTATTATGATTGTGGAGCAAAAGAGAAAGAAAAAGAAAGAAAAGAAAAAGAAGAAGAACAAGAAAAGAAGAAGAAAAAGAAGAAGAAAAAGAAGAAGAAGAAGAAGAAGAAAAAATAGAAGAAGAGGAAGTGAAGGAGAAGAAGAGGAGAAGGAAAATGAGAAATGCGAAAAAGGAGAAAGAAGAGGTAGAGGTCGAGGAGGAGGAGGAGAAAGATAATGACGATGATGATGATGGTGACCATTATAACAATAACAATAATATAAATGACAATAATATTCAAAACATAAATACTGACAATAATCAAACAACACCAATATCCAACCACGGATATATTGCACATCATGATAAAAAAAAAAAAAAAAAAAAAGTAATCAGCAAAGGAAAAAAAACACAAACAAAAACACAAACACAATGAAAAAGTAATAATAACAGGAGTTCCTTTCAAATCCATTCGTTTCTCACTCACAATATCCACACACTATACATACCCACGCCGTACCCTACCCACACCGCCTCAACGGAAAGTCATTAAAAATCTAAAGCTATGAACGTTCCAATTTTGAATGCCCCCCCCCCCCCGCCCCCCCGATGGACCAACGGTTTCTTGATACATGTTTGATGAGCAAAGTCGATTCTTGGTGTATTTGGCTTGGGATATTCTTAAGATCAAAGGCCTTTAATCAGTGGTGTATCATTTTCGTATGATTATAAAACGCGAGTAATCTATCTTTCTCTTCTTTTTTTCTCTCTCTCTATTTGTTTCTTTCTCTTCTTTTTCTCTGTTTATCTGTCTGTCTTTATATCTACCTGTATTTCTGTCTGTCTGTCTCTGTCTTTCTGTCTGTTTATCAATTTATCTATCTATCTAATTATTTCTCTAACTTTCTGTCCCTTTCCCCATCCCTCTCCCCTTCCCTCTTTCCCTCTCTAAATCACCGTTTATCAACTAATGTAACTTGATTACAAAACCCTACCGAAAACAAAACGCCTCTTTTTTTTCTCCATCACTGCATGACGCCCTCGACTTCAAGCTCGAGTCGTACAAGTCAAAACGCATGACTTCATCGCCCGGAGCCAATTAGCGTTCGAGTGCAGTGCCCGACGGGAACGGAGAGATCAAGCCGTGTTCAGAGCCACTTCAGATGTTCCTGAGTCGGACGTGGAACAGCTGTGGCCCCTTCTCTTAAAATCCCTTCGAGGGTGGACGGGCCCCTTAAAAGAGTCAGGGTGGGTTGCGAGCCCGCTTCGTGTGACCGATCGCGGGCAGGAGGCTTGGAAGGAGAGGGGGGAGAGAAAAGGGGAAGAGATAGAGAGTGAGAGTAAGAGTAGAAGTAAGAGCAGGAGGTGGGAGTAGGAGTGGGAGTTAGAGAGTTTGAGTGAGAGTTAGTTTCAGTGAGAGAGAGTGGGAAAGTTAGAGTAAGAATGTGAGCCCGAGTGAGAGTGTGAGAGTGCGAGTACAAATTCAAATTCAAATTCAAAACTTTATTCCATTAATTACAATGGGTATTCTATTTATATATATGATGTTTACATTATGTAATAGGATGTTATATACATAGATATTGTACAATGCTTGTTTAACAAGATTAGGCAGAACATCAATATCAGAAATGACTGAAACATCGTGCTTGGCGTGATGTTCAAACGCCTGATGTCATTGATATTTCAGTAAATGTTCTTTCACTTTTGTTTTAAATGTCTTTTGGTTAGAGATATTTCTAATATTTTCCGGTAGTTGGTTCCAGATCATGAGTCCTCGGATTTACATATTTCTTGCCCTGGTTTCTGTATTCGATCTTTTGATATATATATATGCCTTGTATGGATACCTGTTACGTTACATGTTGTTTTATATAGGTAAGAGCCAATTTGGATAATTTCCTTGTAGGATTTTATGGATTAGAATACATGTGTCATAGCTGTCTTTCTGTTGTACTTTTAGCCATTTTAGTTTGTTTATATGTGGTGTGATGTGGTTATATTTATTTACATTTTCCAGTGCTACTCTTGCCGCAAAGTTCTGTAGTTTTTGTGTCCTTTGTATTTGTGTTTTGTTTGTGGAGCCCCAGATGCTTAGACAGTAATTAATGATATTAAGTGCTAGTGTTTGTATAACAGCAATTCATGTTTCTGTTTTTTTGTTGTTGTTTTTTTATGTAATTTAAGTATATCAGAGTGCCCATTACTTTTCTGTAGATGTGATCAATGTGTGTTTCAAATGTCATGTATCTGTCTACGTGTACCCCTAGGTTTTTTACTGTTGTGTTGGGTTTGATGTAGCAACCTTGGAAATACTAACTGTATCTGTGGGTATATTTGCTATGTTCTGACAGCTGCCATTG
>NC_061840.1:2440631-2443131 GCF_019202785.1 Penaeus chinensis
TTATACTGTATTTTTCCCCCGCATTTTTTTTTTTTTCTTTCCTTTCTTTTTTTGAGATTTCACTCATGATGCGGGTTTCTCTTGCCGTAATTTGTCTTTAACGTTTTGTTATGTGTGAATTCTCTCTAAGGTTGTTTGTGTATTTTGTTGTTACTGTTATTGCTTTGTATTGCTCAGTCGTTCTCTTTACCTGTCTATGTATCTGTTTGTCCGTCAGTCAATTGATCAATCTATTTATCTAGATTCTTTCTCTCCTTCCCTCTTACTCTCTCTCTCTCTCTCTCTCTCTCGCTCTCTCTCTCTCTCTCTTTCTCTCTCTTTCTCTCTCTCTCTCTCTCTCTCTCTCTCTCTCTCTCTCTCTCTCTCTCTCTCTCTCTCTCTCTCTCTCTCTCTCTCTCTCTCTCTCTCTGTCGCTCTCTGTCTCTCTCTCTCTCTCTCTCTCTCTCTCTCTCTCTCTCTCTCTCTCTCTCTCTCTCTCTCTCTCTCTCTCTCTCTCTCTCTCTCTCTCTCTCTGTCGCTCTCTGTCTCTCTCTCTCTCTCTCTCTCTCTCTCTCTCTCTCTCTCTCTCTCTCTCTCTCTCTCTCTCTCTCTCTCTCTCTCTCTCTCTTTCTCTATCTCTACCTCTCTCTGTTTTTCTTTCTTCTCGCTTTCTCTCCCTCCTCACCCCCTCTTTTCTTAGTCTTCACTTCCTCCTCTGCTCTCTTACCTGTATTCAATTCCCTCTTACTCTTTTTCTTCCGTAATCACTACATTTATTCTCCTCTCCGCTTTTCCCTCTTCATTCTCCTCCACCTCTCTTTTCCTGTTTTCCCTTCCCCCCCCCCACCCCCCCTCATTCTCCCTTTCCTTTTTCTCCTTTTTCTTATACTTGGGTTTCCGTCCTTTCCCCACTCCCCCACCCCCAAAAAAAAAAATAAAAAATAAAAAATAATAATAATAATAATAAAAAAAAAAAAACACAACCACTGTGCAACCCTCGACTCAAAAGTACATTTGGTTTTATTGCCTCTCGTTGCAGCCCAGATTCTGCTTCGACGATACGCAACATTATCTGCAACATTCCCCACAGTTTTTGTTCTTTTATGTTGATGAGTGACTGTCTAATTTTCTGATAGCGAGACGGTGTTTCTTTTGAGCTGTTCTGCTTTTTATCTATCTATCTATCTGTTTCTCTCTTTTTTTTTTCTTTTTCTTCTTCTCTTTCTCTTTCTCTTTCTGATTCTCCCCTTCTTTCTCTTTTTCTTTCTCTTTCTCTTTCTCTTTCTCTTTTTCTTTCTCTTTCTCTTTCTCTCAATATATATCTCTCTCTTTCTCTTTCTCTCTTTCTCTTTCTCTTTCTCTTTCCCATTCTCTTTCTCTTTCTCTTTTTCTCTCTCCCTCAGATAGATAGAGACACAGACATACTTGCTGATGACATAGACAGACAGACACACAGACAGGCAGATGAACAGACCAGTTAACGACAGACAGACAGACTGACAGACAGATGGGCAGATAAATAGATTACTTAATGGCAGACAGACTGACAGATAGACAGGCAGATAAATAGACCAGTTAATGACAGACAGACTGACAGATAGATTGGCAGATAAAAAAAATTACGTAATGGTAGACAGACTGACAGACAGATGGGCAGATAAATAGATTAGTTAATGACAGACAGACAGGTAGATACAAAGTGCAGTTGATGACAGACAGACAAATTAGTTGATGCCAAACAACCAAACATTTTTATATTAATTAATGACTTTCCATAACATATTCCCTGACCTTTCTGTAGAACTACGCCTCTCCATCTCGTGACCTTCCTTGCCCTCGTCTGTGTGACCTCTGACCTTTCCATCTTTCTTCAAGAGGCCAAAAAGAAGAGGGCTTTATGAGGCAGAGCTAATGACTATTCTGCCCAGCGATAATAAACAAGGGTTGCGTCATTATTAGAATATCGCCATTAAAGTCATTTTTGTGGAGTAGTTTTTGAGCAGATAATTACTAAATCGTTTTTTTTTTTTAAGAAATTGTAATAACTTCAGGATAGTTATGTATGGCGTTTTTTTTCTGTTATTATCATGGTCATTTTATTGATTAATTTAATCACTGTTATGAGTATTAATAACGATGGTAGTAGAAGTAGTTTTAGTAGTAGTAGTAGTAATAGTAGTAGTAATAGTTTTAGTAGTAGTAGTTCTAGTAGAAGTAGTAATAGTTTTAGTAGAAGTAGTAGTAGTAGTTCTAATAGTAGTAGTAATAGTTTTAGTAGTAGTAGTAGTTCTAGTAGTAGTAGTAGTTTTAGTAGTAGTAGTAGTTTTAGTAGTAATAGTAGTAGTTTTATTAGTACTAGTTGTAGCTTTAGTAGTAGTAGTAGTAGTACTAGTAGCAGTAGTTTTAGTAGTAGTAGTTGTTGTTGTTTTAGTAGTAGTTGTTGTTGTTTTAGTAGTAGTAGTAGTTTTAATAGTAATAGTAATATAATAAGAAGTAGCAGTAGGAGCAGCAATTTCGATAA
>NC_061840.1:2450631-2458131 GCF_019202785.1 Penaeus chinensis
AGTCAGACAAACAGACAAACAGGCAGGGAGACAGGCAGGCAGGCAGGCAGGAAGGGAGACAGGCAGACAGATCGACAGACACACAGACAGAGAAAGAGAGAGGGGGGTGGGGAAGCTAGAGATAGCGATAGATGCTGTAAATAGACAGGGGGAGCAATATATGTATAGAGATTGAGAGACAGACAGCTAATGATTCGTGAAAGCAAAACTTGATCGAAATGAATTGAAACGAGAGTATACATTTCGAAAATAACATAATAACAATAGCAATTTTGATCATAAATGCAACAATATTAGTATTAATGATAATGATACTAATACTAATAATGCTAATGATAAGGATGATGATAATAAGAATAATGATAAGAAGAATGATTTTGATAATGATGATAATGATATGATAATTATTATAATGATAAGAACGATAATGATATGATGATAATAATATGATAATTATTATAATGATAAGAACGATAATGATAATGATGATTATGATATGATAATTATTATTATTATCATAATGATAATAACAATGCTGACAATGACAAAGATAATGATTATAAAGAAGAAAAATAACGATAATAACAGAACCAGAATGTCTCCCTTTTGTAAACTGACAAGACCATAAAATCCTCTAAGTTTGTATAATTGAAAAGCGCGAATCTTTCATACCGTCTAATTAATCGAAGGAAAAAGAATGAAAGATATTTGGATATAAAATTGGTATTGTTTACATTCACCGTTCGTTTTATATATTTCATTTTGTTTTATAGGATTTTATACTCGATGGAAGCCCTGAATTAATGATAGATCGTTGATTAATTGATTTGTCTTTTGATTATCATTTTTTGTTTGCAGTGAGTCATTGTGAGTCATTGGTTGCTATGCAAGAAGGTGGGAAATCAGAGTAAAGGGAAGAAGATAAAGATTTTCCAAAAGGGAGGAAAACTAAGGATTCAAATAGAAGTAGATTCACTTTACAAAGAAGAGAAGAAAAAAAAATATGGAAAAAAAGAGTCAAGTGGAAAGAAGGAAGAAAAATAAGACAGAAAATGCCTTAAAAAATAAATAATAAAATGTGAAATTTGAGAAAAGAGAAAGAAAGGGAGAGAAAGAGAGGGAGAGAGAAAATGATACAGGAAAATTGATTGCGAGAAAATAAAAGTAGGCACGAATAAAGAGGAGAAAATAAAAACGGAAAACATAAAGACAGGATAAAAATTAGATTTTTAAAATATGCTTGCTTCCTGCAAGAGAGATAATTAAAAGCAGGAAATTATAATACGAAGAAAAAAAAGAATAAAAAAAACACACAAAGAAAAAAAACGCAAAAAGAAACATAACAACAGACACAAAAAAAAATAATAATAATTATTATAAAATAAACGAATTCCCGATTCCACTTAGAAACTCGGTAACGACGAAATCTGGCTGGCTGCCTAGTTAATTGTTTGGCTGCATGAATTGCTCTCTGGCCGGCTGCCTAGCACGCTGACGTCTCTGCAGAGTTGCGTAGTAGAGAGAATGCAACATATAACCTGTGTTGCTATTGATATTTCCACAAAACCGCTAGAATTCGACTTTAAAAAAAAAAAAAACGCTTCACAAAAGAGTCAAAGATCCTCATTTTCCCGTTCAAAATGGATTTGTTTTTTTAAACCGCTAAATATAGCGTAAATGTTCAATTTGTTTCCGCTAGCTGTGGAGTTTTTTTTTTTTTTTTTTTTTTTTTCTTTTTTTTTTTGAGTTTGGATGGCAACAACTACATACAGCAAGCTACCTTGTGTCTTAACGTGTCAGAATTATTATACGGGTGTGTGGGCGTAAGGCGAGGGAGGAGTGGGGGAGGGGGGGGGGGAGAGGGGGATGTTTGTTTGTGGCAAAAGGGGGGGAGGGGGTTGTGAGGAAGGAAGTTTATGTGTGAGGGGGCGTGTGTGTGTGTGTGGTTGTGTTTTTATGGGCGTGTGTGTGTGTGTGTGTGTGTGATTGTGTATTTATGGGCGTGTGTGTGTGTGTATGTGTGAATGAGTACGAGCGCGCGTGTGTGTGTTTTGATGTATACTTATGAGCGCGCGCGCGTGTGTGTGTGTGTGTGTGTGTGTGTGTGTGTGTGACATGAAAGACGAAACTAACTCTCACAGCACGAACAGGTGCATGTTTGTTTATGTCAAGTACGTTTACGACTAAAAAAAAAAAGACAACAAGAAAAAAGAAAAAAAAAAAGAAAAAGGATGAGACAGAGAGAAAATAAAGATAATAAGAATAATATAAAACGGACATTAAATCTCACTGCACGCGAACGTAGTATATCTTAATTGTTCGTGTTGATTTGAGAAGAGAAAATTACCCTTTGGTAAAATGATTGTTTTAATATCTCGATTAACTTCATCAATTTGGTCTAAGAATAGAAACTTCTTTTTTTTTGTTCGTTTGTTTGTCCCTTTGTTTATCCGCTTGTTTGTTTGTTTGTTTGTTTTAATAGTATTCCCAAATGCCTTTTAGAATGATATACTCAAATCCACTGTTTTTTTGTGGAGTCGTTAATTAAATCGACAATATCAGCTCGTATCAATCAAATATATTAGAAAGAGAGAGAAAGAGAAAGAGAGAGGTAGAGAGAGAGGGAGAGAAGAGGAAGAGGGGGGGAGGAAGAGGAAGGGAGGGGAGAGAGGGAAGGAAGAGGCGTGGGGTGAGGGGGGTTAGAGGGTAAGGGAGGATAAGAGATTAGAGGATAAGGGGAAGGGAGCGGGAAGAATGAGAGAGAGAGAGAGAGTTGAGAGAAGAGAAGAGAGAGAAGTAATAAAATGGGAGAGATTTACGAGGACGAGGGAAAGTAATTGATTAATACTGGTTAACGATTTCATAATACTCACTCCGAGAAAAGAAAAAACGAGACCAAAAATAAAAAAATTTTCGGGAATATTACTTTTTTGTTTAAAGAAAAAAAAACAATAGGAATAAACTTTCTAACGGGAACCGTGAAATCTTATCTTTCCTAACAACCGAAACCAAAAACTGACAAACGGGCTTATTTTATTTAGTAGGGACAGTTAAGCAAGAGAAGAGGGAGGAAGAAGAGAGAAGAGAGAGAGAGAGAGATAATAGAGAGAGAAGAGAGAGAGAGAGAGAAGAAGAGAAGAGAGAGAGGGGGGGGTGGGGGGGGGGGGGGGGGGGAGGGAATAAGAGAGTGATAGGGGGGGGGTATAAAAAGAAAAGAGGAAAAGAAAGAGGAAAGAGGAGAAGAGAGAGATGAAATAGAAAGAGAGAGAGAGAGAGAGATAGAATAGAGAGAGAGAGAAGTGGAGAAGAGAGGTAGGGGGGGAGAAAAGAAGAAAGAAAAGAAAAGAGAAAAGAGAGAGAGACAAGAAGAAAGAGAGAGAGAGAGAAGAGAGAGAGAAGGAGAGAGAGAGAGAGGGAGGGGGGATGGAGGGGGAGGGGGGGGGAGGGGGGGGGGGGGTAGGTGGGGGGGAGGGGCGGAGGGGGGGGGGAGGGGAAGGGGGGGGGGGGGGGGGGGGGGGGGGGGGGGGGGGGGGGGGGGGGGGGGGGGTCATGGGGGGGGGGAGGGGGGGGGGTGGAGGGGGGGTAGGGGGGGAGGGGGGGGGGGGGGTGGGGGGGGGGGAGGGGGGGAGGGGGGGGAGGGGGGGGGGGGGGGGGGGGGGGGGGGTGGGAGGGGGGGGGGGGGGGGAGGGGGGGTGGGAGTGGGGGGGGGGGAGGGGGGGGGGGGGGAGGGGGGCGTAGGGGGGGTAGGGATGGGGGGATGGGATGAGGGGGGGGGGGGTTTGCTTTTTGGTTTTTTTTTAGGTGTTACATTTGTGTTTTTTTGTGACGGTTTCTTATTTTTTGCTTTTTGTTTGTATTTTGTTGTGTTCTTTCTTTTTTTTTGTTTTTTGCTTTTTTTTTGCTTTATTCTTTTCTTTTGTTTTCTTTTTTTTTATTTGTTTTTTTTTTCTTTTTCTTTTTTTTTTTTTTTTTTTTTTTTTGTCTCTCTTTCTCTTTTCCTCTCTTCCCTCTCCCTCCCAAACCACTTCCATCCACTCAAATTCCCCCTCGCTCTTGCTTTTATTGCCGCTTTCTCCTCCCCCTCCCCTCTCTCCCTCTCCATCTTCATCCACCCTAGGTAGCCCGCTCCACTTACATCCCTCAATAAACCACACCCCAAACAACAAAAACCCCCAACACGACCCACCTTACATATCTTACCCGTGTATAACCCCACACACACCACAAAACATAGCAAAAAAAATATAAATAATCCGAGAGACATGTTGACCACAGTCCATCCCCACGAACAGTCAAATCCATCCCACCCACCTTACCCTCTAACTCACCGACCGTTCGCGTGGCCCCCAGTCGATATACTCATTTACACTTGGCACCTGACAACAACTAAACACATTGGCAAACCTATTGCTTGCGACCCGCCCCCCCGCCCCCCCCCCCCCTTTAAGCCATAACCCCCCCTCATCCCCTCTCTTCATAGTTTAATTGTGATTGGTGCCTCATAGTCGTAGATCTCTTATAATTATATTATATATATATAGTATAACATAATACAAATATAAATATAAACAATTGTATGAGTATATAATAATAAATATTTTTTCCCTTTTCTTCTCTTTCTTCCTTTTCTTTTTTTATTCTCTTTGTTTTCTTTTCTTTTTTTCTGTTTTTTTCGTTCATTTTTATTTCTATTTTTATTTTCTTAAGGGACTATTTTGTTTATACCGCTCGTATTTATTTGATCTAAACTTATTGATTGTGGTATTCTAGGGGATATATATTTACTTTTAATACCTCTCCCCAGTACCTTCAACTCACGGCTCCCCCATGTCCAAATCTCAAATCCCTACCGATCCTTTTTTCTCTCCTTCTTTGTCTCCTCTCCTCCCATCCACTCCACCTATTCTATCTTTCTCCATTTCCCACACCCCTACCCCCCCCCACCCATTTCCCCCTCTGTCCTCTCCTTCCTCTCCTCCCTCAACAATCCTCACATTTCCCCTCTCCCTTTCCCCTTTCCCCCCCTCATCTCCTCCTCCCCTCACTTCCCCTTCTCTCTCCTCACTTGGTGATGCGAGAGCCTAACGTTGGGCATTCGCATCATAAGGAGCCGAGGATTACTGCATCCAAGCCATGTGTATGTTTTCTTGCTCGTTTTCAGTCATACCAGCAAGATCAGTTATAAAAATAAAAAAAAAGCATGGGATTGTATATTTTTTGTTTTTGTTTTTTGTTTTTTTCACTTATTTCTCTGCATTCCACCTCTTTTTCTCTGCACATCTGTCTGTTTGTCCTCGGCGTTTTTTGGTTCTTCTGTGTCGCTCTGTCTCTGTCCTCTGTTTTTTTCTGTCTCTCCTCTCTCATCTCACATCTCTCTAATCCCTCTAATCTCTCCGTCTCTCTCTCGTCTCCTCGTCTCGTCTTCTCGCTCGATCTCTGCCCGTCTCCTCTCTCCTGCCTCCAATCTCTCGGCAATCCGTCAGACCACTCCTCACCCTCTCTCTCATCTTCTCCTCGTCTCTCTCTCTCTCTCTCTCATCCTCTCTCTCTCACCCTCTAATATCTTCTCTCTCCGCTCATCTCTTACTCTCACAATCTCATCCTCTCACTTCAAACCTTCTCTTCCATCCGCCTCAATCAGTTCAATCTCTCTCATCCTCACTCATCTCGCTCTTCTCTCCGGCTTCCTCTCAACGTCGCTACTTAGAAACTCTCTCATCAATCCCTAATCATATGAAATAGAGCTCTCTCTCTATCCCCTCCTCCCTTACATCCTCTCTTCCCTATCTCTCTCCTCCTCCTCTCTCTCTTCTCCGTCCGTCCATCTCTCTCTCATCTCCTCTCTCTCCTCTCATCACAGCTCCCTATCTCTCCTCCTCTCCCTCTATTCCCCTAAAAAATCCCCTCTATCTCTCCTCTCTCTCTCTCTATTCTCTCTCATCTCTCCTCTCTCTCTCATGGACTCACCTCTCTCATCGCGGAAGTCTCTCGTCTCTCTCGCATCCACTCTCTCTCTCTCCTCCTCTCTCCTCATCTCTCTCATCTGCTCTATCCCTCTATACCTCTCTTCATCTCTCTCTGTCTCACTCTAGCTCTCTCTCTGCTCTTCTCGTCCTCTTCTCTCGCCTCTCTCCTCACTCTCTCTTCTCTCTTCCACTCAGCCCTCATCTCTCTCTCCTCTCCTCCTCTCCTCTCTAGCCCCCTCTAATCTCATCTCTCGTCTCTCTCTCTCTATCTCTCTCTCCTTCTCTCCTCTCCTCTACTCTCCCTCTCTCTACCTTCAGTCTCTCGATCTCTCTCTCTCTCCTACTCTCCTCATTCTCGCTTCCACATCATCTACATCTCTCTCTCTCTCATTCCTTTCATTAATTTATTTCCTTCACATCTATTCATGGATCATGTTATATCCTCATTCCCTTCATTCATATACCTTTCTCTCTTCCCTCTCACGTCTAGCAATCAGCCCCTCCCTCCTGTCTCCCCCTCGCTTCCTTCCCTCCCTCCCCTCCCCTCCTTCCCTATCGCACTCCCTTCCCCTTCCCTCCTTCCCGTCCTACACTCCATACCCTCCCTCCTTACCCGCTATCCCTCCAATGTCCCTTCCCATCCCTCCCCTACCCTCCCTCCTTGCTATTAATATAGATAAATATGCTCACCTAGTTAGTGGACAGGATACCACCCAGCCCCTCCTTTTTTCTGGAGGCAAAATTATGATTACCTCGCGCCTCCCGATAAATCTATATTAAGATATGATGAAACAGCAGTTTTAATATTTACTAAAACAGCGCTTAAAGAAAGAAAAGCCATCATCCCCTGCAAAACAGAAGAAAAAAAAGTAATCATAATTAATAATGGATAAAAAATGTCTGCAGAAAAATAAGTGAATTTTATTTATCAAGGGAAACATAAGTAGAGATTCGCGAACATCTGGTAGAATTAGCCTCTTCTAAGTGCGAAAGGGAGCTTGGGGCACGTATCCGCGTGGATACATACAAATCCGTGTTTACATGTGTACGCGTGAAGGCATACGTACACGTAGGTGCACACGGACACGTACACATAACGAGAAAATCAGGATGTAGCGGATCCTTAGATTTATGATGTAAATAATGAAGTTTATCGATAAGATGACGCGATAGTATTTCGAAAGTCATTACGATTTCAAAACTTCATTTGTTTATAACTTTATAGGGTTATTTTCCTTAGTTTACATTTACACATTCCTCTCTTGTTTTGTTTATACCTTAACAGTCTCCTCCTATTCCTTCATTTAAACCTTAATGCTCTTCCCGAAACAAAATGCATGAGGTTTAAAGGAATAAAAACTGCCTTGGTTCACTTAACATTTTTCCCTTTTCTTTATTTATACTTTAACATTCTTCCCTTCCATTGTTTGCTCCTTAATATTCCTCTTTTATTTACAATGACTCATTCCATTCCTTCCTTCCTTTGTTTGTAACCGATTAAACATTATTCTTTCCTGAACTCTCCTTAACCTCT
>NC_061840.1:2468131-2470631 GCF_019202785.1 Penaeus chinensis
TTTTTTTTTTTTTTTTTTTTTTTTTTTTTTTTTTTTTTTTTTTTTTTTTTTTTTTTTTTTTTTTTTTTTTTTTTTTTTTTTTTTTTTTTTTTTTTTTTTTTTTTTTTTTTTTTTTTTTTTTTTTTTTTTTTTTTTTTTTTTTTTTTTTTTTTTTTTTTTTTTTTTTTTTTTTTTTTTTTTTTTTTTTTTTTTTTTTTTTTTTTTTTTTTTTTTTTTTTTTTTTTTTTATTTTTTTTTTTTTTTTTTTTTTTTTTTTTTTTTTTTTTTTTTTTTTTTTTTTTTTTTTTTTTTTTTTTTTTTTTTTTTTTTTTTTTTTTTTTTTTTTTTTTTTTTTTTTTTTTTTTTTTTTTTTTTTTTTTTTTTTTTTTTTTTTTTTTTTTTTTTTTTTTTTTTTTTTTTTTTTTTTTTTTTTTTTTTTATTTTTTTTTTTTTTTTTTTTTTTTTTTTTTTTTTTTTTTTTTTTTTTTTTTTTTTTTTTTTTTTTTTTTTTTTTTTTTTTTTTTTTTTTTTTTTTTTTTTTTTTTTTTTTTTTTTTTTTTTTTTTTTTTTTTTTTTTTTTTTTTTTTTTTTTTTTTTTTTTTTTTTTTTTTTTTTTTTTTTTTTTTTTTTTTTTTTTTTTTTTTTTTTTTTTTTTTTTTTTTTTTTTTTTTTTTTTTTTTTTTTTTTTTTTTTTTTTTTTTTTTTTTTTTTTTTTTTTTTTTTTTTTTTTTTTTTTTTTTTTTTTTTTTTTTTTTTTTTTTTTTTTTTTTTTTTTTTTTTTTTTTTTTTTTTTTTTTTTTTTTTTTTTTTTTTTTTTTTTTTTTTTTTTTTTTTTTTTTTTTTTTTTTTTTTTTTTTTTTTTTTTTTTTTTTTTTTTTTTTTTTTTTTTTTTTTTTTTTTTTTTTTTTTTTTTTTTTTTTTTTTTTTTTTTTTTTTTTTTTTTTTTTTTTTTTTTTTTTTTTTTTTTTTTTTTTTTTTTTTTTTTTTTTTTTTTTTTTTTTTTTTTTTTTTTTTTTTTTTTTTTTTTTTTTTTTTTTTTTTTTTTTTTTTTTTTTTTTTTTTTTTTTTTTTTTTTTTTTTTTTTTTTTTTTTTTTTTTTTTTTTTTTTTTTTTTTTTTTTTTTTTTTTTTTTTTTTTTTTTTTTTTTTTTTTTTTTTTTTTTTTTTTTTTTTTTTTTTTTTTTTTTTTTTTTTTTTTTTTTTTTTTTTTTTTTTTTTTTTTTTTTTTTTTTTTTTTTTTTTTTTTTTTTTTTTTTTTTTTTTTTTTTTTTTTTTTTTTTTTTTTTTTTTTTTTTTTTTTTTTTTTTTTTTTTTTTTTTTTTTTTTTTTTTTTTTTTTTTTTTTTTTTTTTTTTTTTTTTTTTTTTTTTTTTTTTTTTTTTTTTTTTTTTTTTTTTTTTTTTTTTTTTTTTTTTTTTTTTTTTTTTTTTTTTTTTTTTTTTTTTTTTTTTTTTTTTTTTTTTTTTTTTTTTTTTTTTTTTTTTTTTTTTTTTTTTTTTTTTTTTTTTTTTTTTTTTTTTTTTTTTTTTTTTTTTTTTTTTTTTTTTTTTTTTTTTTTTTTTTTTTTTTTTTTTTTTTTTTTTTTTTTTTTTTTTTTTTTTTTTTTTTTTTTTTTTTTTTTTTTTTTTTTTTTTTTTTTTTTTTTTTTTTTTTTTTTTTTTTTTTTTTTTTTTTTTTTTTTTTTTTTTTTTTTTTTTTTTTTTTTTTTTTTTTTTTTTTTTTTTTTTTTTTTTTTTTTTTTTTTTTTTTTTTTTTTTTTTTTTTTTTTTTTTTTTTTTTTTTTTTTTTTTTTTTTTTTTTTTTTTTTTTTTTTTTTTTTTTTTTTTTTTTTTTTTTTTTTTTTTTTTTTTTTTTTTTTTTTTTTTTTTTTTTTTTTTTTTTTTTTTTTTTTTTTTTTTTTTTTTTTTTTTTTTTTTTTTTTTTTTTTTTTTTTTTTTTTTTTTTTTTTTTTTTTTTTTTTTTTTTTTTTTTTTTTTTTTTTTTTTTTTTTTTTTTTTTTTTTTTTTTTTTTTTTTTTTTTTTTTTTTTTTTTTTTTTTTTTTTTTTTTTTTTTTTTTTTTTTTTTTTTTTTTTTTTTTTTTTTTTTTTTTTTTTTTTTTTTTTTTTTTTTTTTTTTTTTTTTTTTTTTTTTTTTTTTTTTTTTTTTTTTTTTTTTTTTTTTTTTTTTTTTTTTTTTTTTTTTTTTTTTTTTTTTTTTTTTTTTTTTTTTTTTTTTTTTTTTTTTTTTTTTTTTTTTTTTTTTTTTTTTTTTTTTTTTTTTTTTTTTTTTTTTTTTTTTTTTTTTTTTTTTTTTTTTTTTTTTTTTTTTTTTTTTTTTTTTTTTTTTTTTTTTTTTTTTTTTTTTTTTTTTGTTTTTTTTTTTTTTTTTTTTTTTTTTTTTTTTTTTTTTTTTTTTTTTTTTTTTTTTTTTTTTTTTTTTTTTTTTTTTTTTTTTTTTTTTTTTTTTTTTTTTTTTTTTTTTTTTTTTTTTTTTTTTTTTTTTTTTTTTTTTTTTTTTTTTTTTTTTTTTTTTTTTTTTTTTTT
>NC_061840.1:2473131-2478131 GCF_019202785.1 Penaeus chinensis
TTCTCCCACCACCTCTCTCTCCCCCCTCCCCCTTTCCCCCACCACCTCCTCTTTCTCTCTCCTCTTTCCTCTCCTCCTCCCCTCCTCCTCCTTATCCCCCTTTCACCCTCCAACACCTCCTCTTCTCCACCCCTCTGCCGCCTACTCCTCCTCCTGCTCGCTTCCTCCCCTCCTCCGCCCTCACTCACTATCACCACCTCCTCCTCCCCCCCCACCTTCATCACCCTAAACCCTTCCCCAAAGAAGAAAATTTCCCTAGAAAATCTCCACGTTTTCCCCCAGACTCGACGAACGTAAAGAGACGTAATAAAGATAAAGAGGAAGAAGAAAAGGAGAGAGAATGGTGCTATCTTCCACGAGTCTGAAAAGGGAGTAAGGAGAATAAGTGTTCTAGGTATGATAGCTATCTATCTATCTATCTGTCTGTCTATCTATCCGCCTATTCCTATGACCGTCTACCGGTCTGTTTATCTGTCCTGACTACTTACCTTTCTATATCTATCTGTCTGTCTATTTATCCGTCTGTTCGTTTGTTTGGTTAATTGTCTGTCTATCCGTCTGTTTGTCTGTCTCTATGTCTGTCTATCTGTCTGTCTGCCTATATATGTATCAACATATCTACCTACATAGCTGTACATTTATCTACTTACTATCTATCAATATATTCACCAATCTCCATATTTACCTATTTGTCTATCTATCTGTTATCTACCAGTCTATCTGTCTGTCCGTCTATATATCTGTCTGTAAATACATACATATGTACCTATTTACTTATCTATCAATTCATCAACCTACCAATCTCTCCATCTATCAGTATGTCTACCTATTTATCTACCTAGATATCGATTTATCTATTTACCTATCTATCTATCTGTCTCTCTCAATTGTCTATCTGCCTATCCATTTATCTATCTATCTATCTATCTATCTATCTATCTATCTATCTATCTTTCTTTATATCATTTTATCTATTTATCTATCTATCTTTCTCTCTATCTATCTACCAATCTTTCCATAAACTCAAATACAGACAAACGTGTTTACGTACGTGTGTTCGTGTGTACGGGCGTACATATACGTACACGTAGATGAAAAGGAAGAAGTTCTAATTAGAGTCTTCTCCCCCTCCTTCTCTTCCTCCTCCTCCTCTTCATCCTCCTCTTCTTCTTCCTCCTCCTTTTCTTCTTCCTTCTCCTCTTCTTCTTCTTCCTCCTCCTCCTCCTCCTCCTCTTCCTTCTCCTCCTCCTCCTCCTCCTCCTCATCCTCCTCCTCCTCCTCCTCCTCCTCCTCCTCTTCCTCCTCCTCCTCTTCCTCCTCCTCCTCCTCCTCCTCCTCCTCCTCCTCCTCTTCCTCCTCCTCTTCTCCTCTACCTCTTCCGTTCCTCCTCCTCCTACCTCCTCCTCCTCATCCTCCCCCTCCTCTTCCTCTCCAACCTCCTGATAAATTCATTTAAAATTTTTGCATATTCATTAGTTAACGGATTTGCTCAAGGTACCTTTATTAAGGCTCTGGGAGGCGGGGGGGGGGGGGGGGGGTAGTGTGTTTTTGTGTAGCTTTTCTCTTTTGTTCTTTATCTTCCTATCAATCTATCTATCTATCACTAATCTATCTACATATCGCCACCCCTCTTTCTTTTTCTCAATGTCTTTATATATACACATACGATGGAAATACATATATATAATAATATAGTTTATTTGATGTATTTATATATACTTATTATATATATATTATATATAAATAAATATATATTTTTATGTATATGTTGTAATTTATATATATAATATATAATTAAATTATATATAATGTGTTGTGGGGTGTGTGTGTGTGGTGTGTAGTTTGTGTGTGCTGTGTTTGTGGGTGTGTGTGTGTGTGAGTAGATAGATAGTAGATAAAGGATAGACTGCAACTATATTTTGCTTTTATCTCGACCAGTCCTTTCTTTCGACTCGTCTCTCATCCGTCTCCCGTCTTGAGTCGGCTCCCAGCTCTCTCTCGGTCTCTCGTCTCACGCTCTTAAGTCGTCCCCGTCTTCTCTCTCTCGTCTCTCATCCTCTCTCCTCTCTCACGTCTCCTCTCACACCTCCTCTCGTCGTCGTCGTCTCTCTCCTCCACTCGAGAAACTCCTCGCCGCAACTCAGTTCCTTCAGCGTTCTCTCCTTCTCTCTCATCTCTCACCCGGAGGTCTCTCTCTACTCTCATCCTCTCACTCGATTCGGTCAAAATCTCTCTTCGCATCCTCCTTCTCTCAGTCATTCACTTCTCTCAACTCGCGGGATCGGTCTCATCTATCATCTCTCCATCGTCCTCCTCTCATCTTCCACTCTCGTCATCTCTCTCAGATCTTTTGAGCGTTTCTTAGGACGCTTCTTATTCTTAATTATTTATGGATCTTTCCTTGTTTGCTTTATTCTTTAGGTCTTACTTAATCTTTTGTGAGAATACACCGCTTGTTACCTTAATTAGGCTTTTGGTGTTGGGTACTCCGTTAGATTGTAGTTGTTTTAGGTGTAGATCGGGGTGTCTTTTAAAATCTTTGCTGGTCTTTGTGGAGTTTGGACGATGACTGAGTCAAATGGGATAGTACTTTTAGACTTTCGTGGATTTGATCTACTCTCTTGTTCAGATTTTACCATCTTGGTTCATCTCGCTTCTACACTCCTCTCTCTTCTCCTATCTCTCGTCTCTCGATCATGTCTCCTCTTCCTCTCTCTCTTTCTCTCTCTCTCTCTCTTCGTCGGTTTCCCCTCTTCCTCCGGCTCCTTCCACCTCTCTCTCTCTCTCGACTCCTTCTCACTCGTCTACAAGTCTCTCTCTCTTCTCTCTCTCGCTCGTCTCTGCTCTCTCCGTCTCAAGTCCTCTTCAGTCTCATCTCCTCCTCTCATCTCTTCATCAACTTCCCTTCACTCCTCGTCTCTCATCCTCTCTCTTCAGTCTTGCACTCTCACTCTCGTCTCACTCGCTCTGCTCTTCGTCGCTCGCTCATCTCCCTCCCAGTCGGTCTGACGCTCTCGCCTCGCGTTCCTCTCTCTCTCTCGTCCTGTTCTCCTCTCCTCAATCTCATCTCCACTCCTGCTCTCAGTCTCCTCTCATCTCCGTTCAGCGGCCTGTCTGGATCAGTCTCCGTCCTCGTTGTCCTCCCGTCACTCGATCTCTCTGTTCTCCAATCTCTCTCTCGAAACTCTCATCTCCTCTCTCTCTCATTACCTCTCGTCAGTCCTCTCTCTGTTTCACTCTCATCTCTCATTCTTTCGCTCTCTTCTCCACTCACGCCCTCATCCTCCTCGCTCATCCTCTAGTCTCTCTCTTCTCTCTTCTCCTCTATCTCCTCCATCTCGTTCTCCCCATCTCTCTCTCTCTTCGTCCTCGTTCCTCTCGCCGCCGGTCGTAATCTCACTCAGTCTCTCTCATCCTCTCCTTTCATTCTCCTCCTCTCTCTCTCTCTCTATCTCATACCCTTGGCATCTTATGAGTAAACTGTTAGACTCTTCCTTCCTCGGTCCATCGTTCCTCATCAATCTTCATCCTCCTCGCACTAATCATCTCTCTCAGATCGTCTCTCTCATCACGTTCCTCTCAGTCCTCACATCGGGCCTCTCTCACAGTCCCCGCGCTCTCTCGGCTCTCTCCTCCTCTCTCGTCCTCATCTCTCTCACAACTCTCTCCTTTCTGGTGGCCACGATCTAAGTCTCTCTCCATCCTCGCTCTCGTCGTCGTCTTCCTTACTGTTTTCTCTCTCTCTCCATCGTTCACCTCTTTCCTCCTTCTACCTCATCATTCTCCTCGCTACGTCTCGTCTCCCCTTTCTCGTCTCCGTTCTCTTTCCTCTATCCTCTCGTCGTCCTTTTCCTCTCTCCCTCGCATCTCTCTCTTTGCGTCTCTCTACCTCGACTCGTTGGGGGGGGGTCTCTCGTCTCTCCGTCCCCACGTCGTCCTCTCTCGCTTCTCGGGGAATCTGGGGGGGACTCTATGCTCGTGGGGGCGAGGTCGCCTCTCATCTGATCTCATCGTCCGGTCTCATCGTCAACCATACTCCCCGGTCCGTTCCTAATCTGTCATCGGAATCGATCTCTCGCTTAACTCTCCTCTCTCTCGACCATCCTCCAGCTCTTACTCTTCCTCTTTCTCTCTCTCAATCTCTCATCTCCCTCTCCTCTCTTCCTCCCTCTCTTTGAGCAGGGTTTGATCCTCATCATTCTCTCGTCTCTCGTCCATCTCTCTCGCCTCCTCTTCTCTCATCTCATCTCTCCCTGGGAATCGGATAGGTCTCTTCTCCTCGCGAGAATGCAATGTCTCATCCTCCCCCCACTCTCTCGGTCGTCTCCATCTCTCCTCTCTGTCTCATCTCTCTCTCATCTCTCTCGCGTCGGCTCATCTCCTTCCCTCTTTCTCTTCTCTCTCTACTCTCGTTCCTCTCTCTCTTCCACTCTCTCGTCTTCTCTCTCTCCATCGGGGCGCACGTCCGACGATCTCCCACGTCTCGTCCCTCGTCGTCTCTCTCGAGTCCGCTGACCAATAATCGTACTCTCTCCGAATCTCTCCTCGCGGGAGTTCTCTCGTTCCTCTCTCGTCATCTCTCAATCTCCTCTCGGCTCTCATCTGTCGTCTCTTTCTCCTCCGTCTCTCTCTCCCGTCCCTGTCTACGTCAGGTCCTCCTTCTCTCCTCCGCGATCGGGATCAATCATCTCTCTCCTGCGGGTCCCATCATGATGTCTCTCTCTCTCTCGTCACGTCGCTACCTCATTCATCCTCTTTTCTCACTCCTCCGTCGTGTCTCTTCTTCCTCTCTTCTCTCTCACTCTCCGACTCTCTCACTCCCTCTCACTTCGCTCGTCGCAAAGGACGGTCTCCTCAGTTCGGGATCGCACTCTCGGTAATCGTCGCCCTCTCTCTCTGTCTCTCTGGTTCTCTCTACAATGCGGTCGGGGATCGAAATCGCTCTCTCCTCGTCTCATCATTTTTTTTTTTTTTTTCCTGCCTAAAAAATTACCGAAAAT
>NC_061840.1:2490631-2493131 GCF_019202785.1 Penaeus chinensis
ATTTAGACCTCCTGAAATTTTCTCTCTCCTCTCTTTTCTTCTTTCTCTCCTCTCTCTCTCTCTCTCTCTCTCTCTCTCTCTCTCTCTCTCTCTCAATCTTCTCTCTCTTTTCTCCTCTCTCCCCTCTCTCTCTCTGTCTCTCTCTCTCGGGCTCCTCTCTCTCTCTCTCTCTCTCCCTCCTCTCACTCTCTCCTCTCTCTCTTCATCCATCTATCTATCTTTATCCGTCTCTGTCACTGTATCTATCCCTATCTATCTCTATATATCTATCTATTGGAATATCTGTCTGTCTGTGTCTCTGTCGTTCTGTCTGCCTATCTGCTATCTGTCTGCCTGTCTCCCCTTCTGTCTGTCTGTTTCTTTCTCTCCTTCTCAATCTCCTTCTAAAAGCCTATCAAATCTTCACATTATCATTTTCCTCTGTTTTTCCTTGCGTTTCAAATAGCTTCATTCAGTCAAGTCGTCCATCTAAGAAACTATGACGGTGATTCATTACGAAAGAGAAAAAAAATGGGTGAATGATTTGATAATTCTAATGAAAATCGCCTTTAAGGATATCATAGAACAATTTGACTTTTTTATCCATCGGACTAATTTCAAAGGTACTAAGTGGCTTCGGAGTAGTTCAGGGAGAGAGGGATGGGGGAGGGAGAGACGGGGAGGGAAGTAGGGTGGGGGAGAGGAAGGGGAGAAAGAGAGGGAAGAGGGGGGGAGGGAGAGGAAGGGAGAAAGAGAGGAGGGAAAAAGGGAGAGGAGAGGAGAAGGAGAGGGGGGAGGGAGGGGGAAAGGGGAAAGGTGAGGGCGAGGGAGAGGGAGAGGGAGAAAAAGAGGGAGAGGGAAAGGGAGAAGGGGAGGGAGAGGGAGGAGGGGAAAAGGAAACGGGTGAAAGAAATGAAGAAAATAGAGAGGGAGAAAGAGAAGGAGAATGGGAAGGAGGGAAGAGGGGAAGAGGGAGAAGGGGATAAGCAGAGATGAAGGGAGAAAGAGAGGGAGATAAAGGAGGGGAGAAGGCAGAGAGAGCGAAGAAGGAAGAGAAAACGGAGAAAGAAAAGAGAGAAATAGGAAGTGAGGAAAGGAAGAGAGAAGGAAATGAGGAACGAGAGGGAGAGGGAGCTAGGGAGAAGAGGAGAGGACGGGACGGCGGTAGGTGATAGGGGAGAGAGGGAGCGGGGGGGGAGTGGGAGAGGTAATCGTATGAGTCAGCAGTCTGTAATGACAGGATGGGATGATGAGTTGGAGAAAGAGAAAAAAACTGTCTTGCCCTCTCTTTCTCTCTCTCTCTCACTCTCCTCTCTCTCTCTCTCTCTCTCTCATCTCTCTCTCTTCTCTCCTTCTCTCTCTCTCTTCTTCTCCTCTCTCCTCTCTCCTCTCTCTCCTTTCTTTTTTTCCCTCTGTCTCCCTCTCTCTCTCTCCCCTCTTCTCTCTCTTTTTCCTTTCTTTCTTTCTCTCACTCTCTCTCCTCTCTGCTTCTCTTTCTCTCTCATCGATCCACACATCCACCTCCCCATCCACGTATTCACTCATCCACACCTCTACCCATCGATCCACATATCCACATCCCAATCCACCTCCCCAAGCACTCATACATAAAAAAAAAGAAAAAAAGAAAGAAAGAAAAGAAAAGAAAGGAAAAGAAAAAAAGAAAAACAATTCTCTCTCTCTCTCAAAAAAGAAATCCATTCAGCCAGGGGGGGTGGGGGTGAATCCCAGAGGAAGGCTGGTTTTTCGTCCTCACCTACGAACCTGCTGCACACACGCACACATGCACGCACACAGAGCCCCGGCGTCGGAGTTTAAAACACCTGTGACAAGCAGGTTAATGAGTTATGAGCGATTTGTTAGCCCGATGACCTGAGTCAGTTCAGGAGGGGGTGGGGGCATAGGGGTGGGGGGAGGGGAGAGCGGGGGAGGGGGGGGGCGTGCAGATGGACGTGATGGCTTCATGTGTGTGTGCTTGTGTAACATTTTACAGCATGGACACAGAAAATATATTCTGGGATATATCAACTACCACACAATATATAAATTATATATATATAAGTGGTGTGTGTGTTTTTTGTTCGTGTGTGTGTGTACCACAATTCCCCCCCACCACCACAAACCCCCCACCAAACCCCCACCATCCCCTCTACCACCACCACCACCATCCCCACAACACCAAACCCCCATCCCCCCACCACACCACCAAACCCTCCCCATCCAACCCACCACCATCCCCCTCCACCACCACCACCATCCCCCTCCACCCACCACCCACCCACCATCCCCCTCCACCACCACCCCCACCATCCCCTCCAACACCACCACCATCCCCTCCACCACCACCACCACCATCCCCTCCAACACCACCACCACATTCCCCCCACCACCATCACCATCCCCTCCACCACCACCACCATCCCCTCCACCCCCCCCCACCCAACCCCCCACACCACCCCCCACCCCCCACCCCCCCACCCCCCCCCCCACCACCCCCACCCCCACACCCCCCCCACCCCCC
>NC_061840.1:2505631-2508131 GCF_019202785.1 Penaeus chinensis
TTGTAATGAAATGATTCTTGAAGCGAGTAAGTTATTTTTCTGCAACTTTTTGGGAATCACTCAATATTTCACTCAAACCATGAATGGCAGATTAATTAATCTTCCTTTTATGCCTCTATTTTTCTATCTGTCTATTTGTCTGTCTCTGTGTGGCAACATGTCGGCGAGCTGTCTGTCTGTCTGTCTGCCTCTCTCTCTGTCTGTGTTTGCCTACCTGTCTGTATGTCTGCCACTTGTCTCTCTATCTGCCTGCCTGTCTTCCTCCCTCTCTCCCTCTCTTAAAGTAAAATCTTTCCTTAAAATGAAAAACACGAAAATGGGAAAGATTCATTGGCCTAGAAGAGTATTCCCTAAATATTAAGCTAAAGAAAATGGCAGTATCTGGCAACGCCGAGGCAGCCATCTACCTGTACATTTGACATTTCTGTTGTCATTATTTTCCGTTCTCGATTCTCAAGTTTGTTTACAGTGCTATCTGTGTTTCCGAATTCTCTCCTCGTAGTAAACGAATTCAGAGTGAAGTAGTTGCGATAATAATACCTAAAATCAGTGGAACAATAGTCTGAAACCCAATAAAAGAAGAAAGAAGAAAAATCAGAGGGTTCTTTTACCCATTTACCTTTCCTGTCATCATAAGGTAAATCCAATTTGGTTCTTTAAACGCACGGAATATTACAACCAAATAAAGGAGTTTGGTAGGAAGGCCGTGCATTGGCGGGGGGGGGGGGGGGTTGTTGCCTGGGGTTAAACTCGAAGTCAAGATTTGTTTTTGTTTTTTTAAGTGACTATATTTACGGTAACATAATGCGATGTCTAGTGACTAGTTTTGCAATGGCAATGGCAATGGCAATGGCAATGATAATAATAGCTAATAATAAAAGCTAAATAAACTGATGCCCCATATATGTGTGTGAGTATGTGTATGTGTGTGTATGTATGCACACGTGTGTGTATGTGTGTGTGAGTGTGTCTGTGTGTATTTATATCTGTTTATATGTATATATATACATATATACATTTATATATATATACATATATACATATATATATACATATACTCGATTATATATGCATATACACACCTATACATAAATATATCTATGTAAAATTTTCTTGCTCACTCTACATGCAGATCACATCGTTCTGTGTCGAACATTTTCTCAAACATTTTCTCTATTACAGATATTGGAGATTTTGGCCTAAAATCCTGCACTAAAACAAAACCGAATACGCAAAGGTGAGTTTCTTTATTAAACTCTTTCTCTTTCTGATTTTGTTTGTTTCTGTTTCTATATCTGTTTCTATTTCTATTTCTATTTCTCTCTCCCTCTCCCTCTCCCTCTCCCTCTCCCTCTCCCTCTCCCTCTCCCTCTCCCTCTCCTTCTCCTTCTCCTTCTCCTTCTCCTTCTCCTTCTCCCTCTCCTTCTCCTTCTCCTTCTCCTTCTCCTTCTCCTTCTCCTTCTCCTTCTCCTTCTCCTTCTCCTTCTCCTTCTCCTTCTCCTTCTCCTTCTCCTTCTCCTTCTTCTCCCTCTCCCTCTCCCTCTCCCTCTCCCTCTCCCTCTCCCTCTCCCTCTCCCTCTCTCTCTCCTCTCCCTCTCCCTCTCCCTCTCCCTCTCCCTCTCCCTCTCCCTCTCCCTCTCCCTCTCCCTCTCCCTCTCCCTCTCCCTCTCCCTCTCCCTCTCCCTCTCTCTCTCCCTCTCCCTCTCCCTCTCCCTCTCCCTCTCCTTCTCCCTCTCCTTCTCCCTCTCCTTCTCCCTCTTCTTCTCCCTCTCCTTCTCCCTCTCCTTCTCCCTCTCCTTCTCCCTCTCTTTCTCCCTCTCTTTCTCCCTCTCTTTCTCCCCCTCCTTCTCTCTCTCCTTCTCCTTTTCCCTCTCTTTCTCCCTCTCCTCCCTCTCCCCCTCCCTCTCCTTCTCCCTCTCCCCCTCCCTCTCCTTCTCCCTCCCCCCCTCACTCTCCCTCTCCCTTTCTCTCTCCCTCTCCCTTTCTATCTCCCTCTCCCTTTCTCTCTCCCTCTTTCTTTCTCTCTCCATCTCCCTTTCTCTCTCCATCTCCCTTTCTCGATCCCTCTCCCTTTTTATCTCCCTCTCCCTTTCTCCCTCCCTCTCCCTTTCTCTCTCCGTCTCCCTTTCTCCCTCCCTCTCCCTTTCTCCCTCCCTTTCCCTTTCTCTCTCTCCCTCCCTTTCTCTCTCCCTCTCCCTCTTCCTCTTCCTCTTCCTCTCCCTCTTCCCTCTCCCTCTCCCTCTCCCTCTTCCTCTTCCTCTTCCTCTTCCTCTTCCTCTTCCTCTTCCTCTTCCTCTTCCTCTTCCTCTTCCTCTTCCTCTTCCTCCTCCTCTTCCTCTTCCTCTTCCTCCTCCTCTCCCGCTCCCTCTCCCTCTCCTTCTCCCTTTCCTTCTCCTTCTCCCTCTCCTTCTCCCTCTCCTTCTCCCTCTCCTCCTCCCTCTCCTCCTCCCTCTCCTTCTCCCTCTCCTTCTCCCTCTCCTTCTCCCTCTCCTTCTCCCTC
>NC_061840.1:2513131-2515631 GCF_019202785.1 Penaeus chinensis
CCCTCCCTCCCTCCCTCCCTCCCTCCCTCCCTCCTTCCTTCCCTCCCTCCCTCCCTCCCTCCCTCCCTCCTTCCTTCCCTCCTTCCCTCCCTCCCTCCTCCCTCCCTCCCTCCCTCCCTCCCTCCCCTCCTTCCCTCTCCCTGGGCAGACAGAGGCTTCATCCCGACGTAACTGTCATTGCTTCCTACACCCGACTTGTGTGACTGTTAATGAAGCAGCTAAATGAACGGGAGTAATTAATTGCCCTTAATTGCCTTTAGGAACAGATCAAGAAAATCATTCCGTTTCTTCCTTGTTAAGTTAAGAATTGCTTGTTTGTTGTTCATCGTTCAATTTTGTCTGTGATATTTGTTGCAGTAGGTGAAGAAGCAGTAATGGTAGTAGTAGTAATAGTATAAGTAGGAGTAGGAGTAGTAGTAATCGTACGCGGAGTAGTAGGAGTATAAATAGTAAACCAGCCCTAGTAGTAGTAGTATAAGTAGTAGTATTAGTAGTGGTAGTAGCAGTATTGTTGATGTTATTATTATCATTATTACCATTACCATTGTCATTGTCATTGTCATTGTCATTGTCATGATCATTACCATCGTTATTCATCAGTAGCAGCAAGAGCAGTTGCAATAGCAAAAACACTAGTAAAGATAAGAATGATGTTCGTTTTTGCTCCCAATTCTTTTATTTTAACTTGTTCTGTCTGTCATTAGTGTATAAAGTTAGTTTCTCAATAGGCTTACATTGCATTAGTTTCGTGTGTTATATAATATTCTCGCAAGACTAAGGCGATTGGTAATGTATATTTTTTTTTACTTTATTTTAACTTTATAAAAGAAAATATAATACCATTTCCACATAATATGTACTGCATGTGTATGTGTGTGTGTATATGTATGTATGTATGCGTGTGTGTCTGTATAGTTTTAGGTATAGGTATGTGTATGCGTGCGCGTACGTATGTGTGTTTGTGTAAATGTGTGTGTGTATGTGAAGCAAACATTTAAGCCTCAGAAAAAAAAAAGTAGTTTATCGTGTTGGAGTACTGTGTCGGTGTCAAGTGGATTCAATTTGTGCTGAATACTCTATCCTTTCTTCTTTTTTTGGGGGGGCCATATTGCAGAATATTAGGTCCTGATATCATCCCCAGTGGCTTCATAACAATTTTGAAATGGGTCAGGTTCGTCAATAGGATCTGGGGTGGGGATGAGAGGAGGAGGGGAGGGGGGGTACCTGAGGACCATTGCAACAGTAGCCACAGACGCATAAGCAGGAGAGGAACCAGAATTAGCAGCAGCAGTGTCAATAACAGCAGCCTCTGTAGCAGTAACTTTAGCAGCAACAGCAGCGGCAGTAGCACTCGCCAGCAGTAGGATTAAAAGCAGCCTTGTTAATAGTATCAAAATCCCAGTTATCTCAGTAACGTGATGATTGTTGTCAACACGAGGCCTTGTCAAAGCCAAAGGAAGTGATGGCGACAAAGTATATAATAAAAAAAATAAAAAAAATGGTATTAGCGTGTGATCGCCGGCTCGGAAATTCATTAACCTAAAAGCGTCTTACGTAACGAATACTCACGCAGTTAATCTCAATGCATTTGTTTTTTTGTTTTTTTGTTTTGTTTTTTTGCGATTCTGTTAAGCGAACGGGGACGAAATGAGAGAACGGATGTGGAATGGATTGAAGTACGTAAAATAGGTTATAATGAACAGATATATGAATTTGGTTAACTGAGATAATCGTAGAAAAGGAAACAGACAATAAATGGAGAGAGAAAGAGAGAGAGGGAGGGGGACAGAGAGAGAGGGGGAGAGAAAGAGAGAGGGGGAGAGAAAGAGAGAGCAAGAGAGCAAGAGAGCAAGAGAGCAAGAGAGAAAGAGAGAAAGAGAGAAAGAGAGAAAGAGGGAAAGAGAGAAAGAGAGAAAGAGAGAAAGAGAGAAAGAGAGAAAGAGAGAAAGAGAGAAAGAGAGAAAGAGGGAAAGAGAGAAAGAGAGAAAGAGAGAAAGAGAGAAAGAGAGAAAGAGAGAAAGAGAGAAAGAGGGAAAGAGGGAAAGAGAGAAAGAGAGAAAGAGAGAGAATGAATAACTTAATGAATGGCCTGAGGGAGGAAATAAAACAAAGCAAGCTGTAAACGTTAAAAAGATAACTGAACTCTGTCCTTGCACGCGTCATAAGATACAGCTTAAATACCTTCACAGCAGATAATACATTTAAAGAAAGGAAAATAAGCAGAAAGCAAACTAATTTCCACCGTTTTCCTCCTGCACAGAACCCAGTCTGCGCGCCCCGGTGACGGCCATAGCTCGGGGTCATATAAATAGAATGAGAAATATCGTGTCATTCTAAATTGGGCGTGTTTTTGTTTTCTTTTTTATATATATATCGTTAGCTGTTACTAAATATTTTCCATTTTATTTTTATGGATATTGTCTGTGTCTCGTATTTATGGCATCGTTAAATCGTATGAAAGAAAATCATTAACGCAACCCGTAAATATCGGAACATGACG
>NC_061840.1:2520631-2525631 GCF_019202785.1 Penaeus chinensis
TACTCTCGTACTCTCGTTCTCTCGTTCTCTCTTTCTCTCTCTCTATCTCTATCTCTATCTCTATCTCTATCTCTATCTCTATCTCTATCTCTATCTCTTTCTCTCTCTCTCTCTTTCTCTCTTTCTCTTTCTCTTTCTCTCTCATTCTTACCTTCCTTCCTCCCTCCCTACCCCCTCCCCTCTCCCTCCCCCATTTAAACCCCCTCCCCCCCTTCTCTTTTCATCCGCCTTCGTTCGTTCCCCATCATAAATTTTCCTAATATCCTCCTCCATTATCCATCATTTTCGCAATTCTTCATCATCTCCAACTTTATTCACTTTCCCTCTGTTCACTCGTCTCCTCCAATTTTATCATCCCACGCGTTTATTCCTCATTTTCTTAGTTCCGTCTTCGTTTGAAAATGATGTCCTGCCTATTAGTATTTAAGGAGAAAGGTAAATTCGGCGGTTATTGTCACCATTTTCCTTTGTTTTTGTTTGTTTGTTTTGTTTCTGTTTTTGTTTTTCTCGTTGTTATCAGTGTTATCTTTATCACGAAGAGATAATTATAGTGATCATCATTAAAGCATGTTATTCAAAAAAAAAAAAATATCGTATTGTCGTTAAAATATTGGTGATGATGATGAAAATATATGATGATGATGATTTTCATGATGCTATGAGTAACTAGGAAAGGAGGAATTGCCATAGGCCTAGTTGATACGGTCATCATTATCATTATCATTATCATCATCACTTAATATCATCATTATCATCATTATGCCCTACTATGCTATCACCGTCCTCGAATTGCAATAAACCTCACTTGCAACTTCCCTCCTTTCGTCTTCCTCTTCTTCCTCCTCTTCTTCTCTTCCTCCTCCTCTCTTTATTCTTCATCTTTCTCCTTCTCCTCCTCCTCCTCCTGTTCTTCCTCCTCTTCCTCCTCTTCCATCTCTTCCTTCTTCTCTTCCTCTTCTTCTTCCTCCTCCTCTTCCTCCTCCTCCTCTTCTTCCTCCTCCTCCTCCCCATCCTCCTCCTGTTCTTCCTCCTCCTTCTCCTCTTCCTCCTCTTCATACTCCTCTTTCCCTACTCCTCTTCTTCCTTTGCTTCCTGATCCTCCTCCTCCTCCTCCTCCTTCTCTTTATCCACTTCTTCCCCCTCCTCCTCCTCCTCCACCTCCTCCTCCTCCTCCTCCTCCTCCTCCTCCTCCTCCTCCTCCTCCTCCTCCTCCTCCTCCTCCTCCTCCTCCTCTTCCTCCTCCTCCTCCTTCTCTTCCTCCTCCTCCTCCTCCTCCTCCTCCTCCTCCTCATTCCTCCTGTCCTCCTCCTCCTCCTCCTCCTCCTCCTCCTCCTCCTCCTCCTCCTCCTCCTCCTCCTCCTCCTCCTCCTCCTTCCTCCTGTCCTCCTCCTCCTCCTCCTTATCCACCTCCTTCCTCCTCTTCCTTATCCACCTCCTTCCTCTGTCATCCTCCTCCTCCTCTTCCTCCTCCTCCTCCTCCTCCTCCTCCTCCTCCTCCTCCTCCTCTTCCTCCTCTTCCTCCTCCTCCTCCTCCAGTCCTCACTTCTCCACCTCCTTCCTCCTCCTCCTCCTCCTCCTCCTCCTCCTCCTTATCCACCTCCTTCCTCCTCCTCCTTATCCACCTCCTTCCTTCTGTCCTCCTCCTCCTCTTCCTCCTCTTCCTCCTCTTCCTCCTCCTCCTCCTCCAGTCCTTACTTCTCCACCTCCTTCCTCGTCTTCCTCCTCCTCCTCCTCCTCTTCCTCCTCCTCCTCCTCCTTCCTCTTCCTTATCCACCTCCTTCCTCCTCTTCCTTATCCACCTCCTTCCTCCTGTCCTCCTCCTATTCCTCCTCCTCCTTCCTCCTGTCCTCCTCCTCCTCCTCCTCCTCCTCCTTCCTCCTCCTTCCTCGTCCTCCTCCTCCTCCTGTCCTCCTCCTTCCTCCTCCTCCTCCTTCCTCCTCCTCCTCCTTCCTCCTCCTCCTCCTCCTCCTAAGAACGGACATCCTGCGCATCCCTATAGGTTTAGCATTTCCCTGCGTCACTTCCCTCTGCTCAGTCTTGCCAAGAGAAATTCGCTGACTCGCCCGAACGGAACGGCTTGCATTAAAGCAAACTGTCTCGGTTCGAAGCTTGCCAAAACTTTTCTTCTGTTTTTTGTTGTTTCGTTTTGTGAGGTTGTTTGTTTGTTTGTTTGTTTTGTTATTATTATTATTATTTTTTTTTATTATTGGCAATATCGTGTTGGTTTTCTTCAAGTTAGTTTCGGCGGATGATTTGCGAGAGCGGTGGAAGGCTTGCGTTACAATTTTGGCGCCAGAATGTCATTTTCCCTTTGCTGTCGGGCTTCGATTTTTCTCTCAGCGTGAACTTTCTCTCTCGCTCTCTCTCTCTCTCTCTCTCTCTCTCTCTCTCTCTCTCTCTCTCTCTCTCTCTCTCTCTCTCTCTCTCTCTCTCTCTCTCTCTCTCTCTCTCTCTCTCCCCCTCTCTCTCTCTCTTTCGCATTTTTCTTTCTTTTTTTTCTTTCCCTCTCTCTCCCCTCCCTCCTTCTCCCTCCTCCTCCTTCTCCTCCCTCCTCCTCTCTCCCCTTATCTCTCCTTCCTTTCTCCTCCCTCTTTCCCCTCCCTCTCCCCCCCCTTCTTTCCCCTCCCTCCTCCCCCCCACTTCTTTCCCCTCCCTCCTCCCCCCCCTTTTTTTCCCCTCCCTCCTCCCCTCCCTCCCGTTCTTCCTCCTCCATCCTCCCCTCCCCCTTCTTTCCCCTCCCTCCTCCCCCCCCCCTTCTTTTCCTTCCCTCCTCCCCCCAACTTCTTTCCCCTCCCTCCTCCCCCCCTTTCTTCCCCCTCCCTCCCCCCCTCCCCCCTTCTTTCCCCTCCCTCCCCCTCCCTCCTCCTCCTCCTCCTCCTCCTCCCTCTTTCTTAAGGATTCGAGGGACAGTCACTTCAAGATCGGCGTTGCTGACATCTCGAGACTGACACCGTGACATCAAATTCATCTCCAGCATTTATTCGAAGCGAATTCAAGGGCGTCTCTCCTTATCCAACTCGCCTGTCATTACTTGATCTTCTTATCTCTCCCCCTCCTAGTTCTTCCTCGTCCTCCTCCTTCTCCTCCTCCTCCTCCCTCGTCCTCCTCCCTCGTCCTCCTCCCTCGTCCTCCTCCTCCTCCTTTCTCCTCTTCCTCCTCTATTCTCCTCTTCCTCCTCCTCCTCTTCCTCCTCCTTTCTCCTCTTCCTCCTCCTCCTCCTCCTTCCTCTTCCTCCTCCTTCTCCTTCCTCTTCCTCCTCCTCCTCCTTCCTCTTCCTCCTCCTCCTCCTTCCTCTTCCTCTTCCTCTTCCTCTTCCTCTTCCTCTTCCTCTTCCTCCTCCTCCTCCTCCTCCTCCTCCTCCTCCTCCTCCTCCTCCTCCTCCTCCTCCTCCTCCTCCTCCTCCTCCTCCTCCTTTCTCGTCCTCCTCCTCCTCCTCTTCCTCCTTCCTCGTCCTCCTTCTCCTCTTCATTTGCGTTAAAGAAACAGCGGAATCTGCTCGCTTCCAAATTCCGATAGATAAGGGGTGGGTTTATAGATAGATAGATAGATAGATAGATAGATAGATACTGACAGATAGTTATATGAATAAAGGTACTGACAAAATAATAACATATGTTTATAGATAGATGGATAGATAGATAAATAGTGATAGATAGTTATGTGAATAAAGGTACTGACAGATATTAACATGTGTTTATAGATAGGTAGATAGATAAATAGATATATAGGTAGGTGTGTGTGTTGATAGATATATAGATAAATACTGACAGATAGTTTTATGAATAAAGGTATGGGCAAATAGTGACATATGTTGTTGGATAGATAGATAGATATGTGTTGATAGATATATAGATACAAAGTGACAGATAGTTATATAAATATAGGTACTGGCGGATATTGACGTGTGTTGATAGATACATCTCTCTCTCTCTCTCTCTCTCTCTCTCTCTCTCTCTCTCTCTCTCTCTCTCTCTCTCTCTCTCTCTCTCTCTCTCTCTCTCTCTCTCTCTCTCTCTCTCTCTATCTTTCTCCTCGCCTTCCAGTCTTCCTTTTAAACACCGTAAACAAAGGAAGAATCGGCGTCAATTTCCATTTCGGCAGCGATTTCCGGATTTTAGAAGGTTCGAAAAATCCACTCGGCTTCAAAACGGTGGAGAAAGGAGATCTTGATAAAGCGAGTACACATACGAAGGAAAAAAAAGTGATTTACAAATGTGTGTAAATTTGCTAATACAACACTCAAAATGAACTTCTGTTTTGTGGAGTGAATTGGGCGTGTTTGGGCGTCGACTGAATTGGCTCTTTTTTTTTTCTTTCTTTCTTTCTTTTCTTTCTTTTTTTTCTTTTTTTCTTTTTGTTTTCTTTTTTCTTTTCTTTTCTTTTTTTTCTTTCTTTTCTTTTCTTTTTTTTTCTTTTTTTACTTTTTTTTTGTTTTCTTTTCTTTTCTTCTTTCTTTCTTTATTTATTTTTACGTATATAAGAAGAAGAGGCGGAGGGGGGTTTTGCGTTCTTCGTCCATTTCAGCAAAATCAAAATTTGGGGAATTGTAACAAAACACCTTGGACTTGCCTGATGCCTTGTTTAATCCGTGACAAAAGGAAATGAGACAATACTTGTGTCATTTTTGTATAGAACCCATATTTGCATACTGCTATATTACCAGCCGAACCAGACATCTGCCTTACTGAGAGGAGTATTACATGTATATAAATAGATGAATAGATAAATAAATACACAAACACACACACACACACACACACACACACACACACACACACATACACACACACACACACACACACACACACACACACACACACACACACACACACACACATATATATATATATATATATATATATATATATATATATATATATATATGCATGTTTCCATATGTATTTATGTATGTTTATAAATGTATATATATATATATATATATATATGTGTGTGTGTGTGTGTGTGTGTGTGTGTGTGTGTGTGTGTGTGTGTGTGAGTGT
>NC_061840.1:2550631-2553131 GCF_019202785.1 Penaeus chinensis
GGCAGAGGGAAAGATAGGGGAAGAAGGGGAGGGAAGGAAAAAGGTAGAGAAAGGAAGGGAGGGAGTGGAGGGGGAGAGAGAAGGGGAGGAAGGGAGGGGAGGGAAGGATAAAGGTAGAGAAAGGAAGGGAGGGGGTGGAGGGGTAGAGGGCAGATAGGGAAGGGGAGGGAAGGGGTGGAGGGGTAGAGGGCAGATAGGGAAGGGGAGGGGAGGGGTGGAGGGGTAGAGGGCAGATAGGGAAGGGGAGGGGAGGGGGTGGAGGGGTAGAGGGCAGATAGGGAAGGGAGTGGAAGGGGAGAGGGAGAGGTAGGGGATGGGAATGATAAAGCTACAGAAAGGAAGAGAGGGGGAAAAACATAATAGATGTAGAGGGAGTGAAGGGAAAAAAGGGAGAAGGATGAAGAGGGGAGAGTAGGGGGAATAATAAAGGTAGAGAAAGGGGATGAACGGATGAGGGAGAGAAGAAAGGGAGAGCGATGGGAATAAGGGAGAGAAGCGAAAGGGAAGAAAAATACGAATGAGAAATGCGCGACGAAAAAGTGTAGTGGGGGAGAAAGATGGAAAGGGAGATTAAATGAGATGAGAATGGGTCAACAGAACAAAGAAGAAGAAGAAAGACGACCGACAGAAGAAGGAACAAAAGCACAAACGGAAGAACAGGAGGTGGGAAAAGAGGCAATAACACCATCAAGCACGGATGACTTCGGATGACGTAATGCAAAGGGTTCGTCAGCGCGATCGGGTCGTCACGCCATCCGGAGACCTGATGACCTGTGACCTTTGACCCGGCGGAGACAACGACCTGCGGCGAATGGTCCGTTGTATGAGGTTCCCGCTATATGGGATTTAATTTACATCAGAGACTTTTGCTCTAGACTGTTCGTTCGTTGGAAATTGGAAATCCTTGTGTGATAAAGTGAATATATAATTAAGATAGTGATTGGATAGAAGTCTATTAATGAAAAAAATGATAATTGATACAGAGGCAACTAGTAAAATTAATAAATACTACTGTAAAGATAAACAGACGTCTTGGTAGATGAGCAGATAGGCTAATAGACATATGCCTTAGAGATAGAGGAAGTAGTCAAAACAAACACGCGTAACCATAAGTAGAAAACATGTACATAGATAAATGAGCCGATAACACGCACACACGCAAAGGGTACACGCATCATCACCTCATACAAACTCATGAATACACACACGCACACGCACACTGCCCACTGCACACTGGTATTTGTTTCATTTGTCACAGTTACCCCATACACACACACGTACGGACACGCACGCACGGACACACACGTACAAACACACACGCACGCACGCACGCACCTATATCTACCCTTATCCCCACTCCTTCCCACCTATCTACCCACCTTTCATCACCCAAACCTACCCCCATCTGCCTGTTCTCACTCATATCTACCCATACCTACCCACTTGTCACTACCTTGCCCACCCCCACCAAAGCTCACCCAAAATCCATACACACCTACCCACCCAAACCTGCCCCTCCCCGCCCGTATCTACCCACCCAAGCCGACCCCTGCCCACAAATCAACACACACCCCAGCCCACCCATCACCACCCACACCCGCCTTGCCTCCACACCCATCACCACCCACCCCTCCCTACCCATCGTCACCCACCCCTGCTCCCCTCTTCCCATCCCTCCCCACCCACCCCCGCCTACCCCTCTCCTCCCTTCCTCACCCCCCTCCTCCCCACCCACCCCTGCCCACCCCTCCCCTCCCCACCCACCCCCGCCCACCCCTCTCCTCCCTTCCCCACCCACCCACGCCCACCCCTCTCCTCCCTTCCCCACCCCCGCTTCGCCTCGACACCCACGCCCAGGCGACGTCCGGAGCGGCCAGATGGCACGGTACCAAGAGATGTGTTTGACATGACGAGATGACACATGTGGGTGAAAGTCGCCTCAGTAAGGGTTGAGGCTTTGAGTGAAGCCTCCTCTGACGTCATGGGAGAATCTCTGACGTCATGGGAAAAAAATCTGACGTCATGGGAGAATCTCTGGCGTCATGGGAAAAAAATCTGACGTCATGGGAGAATCTCTGGCGTCATGGGAGAATCTTTGACGTCATGGGGAAAAATCTGGCGTCATGGGAGAATCTCTGACATCATTGGGAAGAAAATCTGACGTCATGGGAGAATCTCTGACGTCTTGAGAGAATCTCAGACATCATAGGGAAAAATCTGACGTCATGGGGAAAAATCTGACGTCGTGGGAGAATCTCTGACGTCTTGAGAGAATCTCAGACATCATAGGGAAAAATCTGACGTCATGGGGAAAAATCTGACGTCATGGGAGAATCTCTGACGTCTTGAGAGAATCTCAGACATCATAGGGAAAAATCTGACGTCATGGGGAAAAATCTGACGTCATGGGAGAATCTCTGACGTCATGGGAAAAAATCTGACGTCATAGGAGAGAGTCTGACTTCTGATGTTAAGTGATACCCCTGGTGTTAAAAGAAAC
>NC_061840.1:2558131-2563131 GCF_019202785.1 Penaeus chinensis
CAAATCAATAAATACACATACAGACAACGACAAAAACGCATTCAAACGTATAAATGTTCACACAAACACAAGAAGTACGTGGACCAAGAAAATACAATACCTGACTAGGGAAACATTCAATATATCTTTTGTTTACGGTAACTATAAGTTTGATGTATGTAAATGTATAAATGTATAAAGAAGTAGATAAAAAGATAGATAGATAGATATAGATATAAATATAGGTGAAAGATAGATAGTGTGTGAGTGAGTGAGTGAGTGAGTGTGTGTGTGTGTGTATGCATGTGTGTGGGTGTGTGTGTGTGCGTATGCATATGTGTGTGCGTGTGTATATATATGTGTGTGTGTGTGTGTGTGTGTTTTCTTCCTATCTTCCTTTCGTTCTTCCTCTCTTTTTATTCATTTATGTATTTAAAGTAAACAAAAAGAAAAATGTGTGGAAAAAAGGCCGACTTTACACATCACGTACTGTATACGTTATACAAGAACGCACACACACCTTTACTCATTTGCTTACTGTTATTGTTACTATTATTGTTGTTATCATTATCATTATTATTATTGATATTGTCATTGTTAATATGATTTCTTTAATGAGGATTGTTATTACTATTTTCTTTCATCACAGTCCGTTAACAAAAAAAAATATATATATATTCAATCAAATTACATTCTTCTCATATTTATATATATACACACACACACACACACACACACACACACACACACACACACACACACACACACATATGTATATATATATATATATATATATATATATATACATATATATCTGTTTTCCATTTTTTTTTTTTTTTTTTTTTTTTTTTTTTTTTTTATACTCTTCCTCCTATTCCTGCTCTTCTGAAATGAAGAACTGTCACTCCCTCTTTTCATTTTCCCTCCTGTGTATTTCTCTCCGAGACAAAAGACGGAATGCAAAGGTAAATAGAACATGCATTGTCGATTCGGAAATGCGGCCGCTGTTTTTCTTTTTTTTTTTTTTTTTTTTTTTAAGGCTAGTTATTGCGCTCTGATTTTTTCGTTGTTTTTCTGTTTTTTTGTTTTCTTACTTCCTTTCATATATATGCATATAAATATAAATATATATATATGTATATATATGATATATATTTATATATATATATTTATGTTTGCATGAATGTATATGTATTATATGTGTGTAAGTATATATATGTATATTCATATACGTGTATATGTATATATGTGTGTATGTATATATGTGTAAATGTAAATATTGTGTATATGAATATATGTATATATGTATATATGTATGTATGTGTGCGTATGTATGTATGTGTGTGTGTACACATGTATGTATGTATGTAGAGAAAGAGAGAAAGAGAGAAAGAGAGAAAGAGAGCAAGAGAGCAAGAGAGCAAGAGAGCAAGAGAGCAAGAGAGCAAGAGAGCGAGAGAGCGAGAGAGCGAGAGAGCGAGAGAGCGAGAGAGCGAGAGAGCGAGAGAGCGAGAGAGCGAGAGAGCGAGAGAGCGAGAGAGCGAGAGAGAAAGAGAGAAAGAGAGAAAGAGAGAAAGAGAGAAAGAGAGAAAGAGAGAAAGAGAGAAAGAGAGAAAGAGAGAAAGAGAGAAAGAGAGAAAGAGAGAAAGAGAGAAAGAGAGAAAGAGAGAAAGAGAGAAAGAGAGAAAGAGAGAAAGAGAGAAAGAGAGAAAGAGAGAAAGAGAGAAAGAGAGAAAGAGAGAAAGAGAGAAAGAGAGAGAGAGAGAGAGAGAGAGAGAGAGAGAGCGAGAGAGCGAGAGAGCGAGAGAGCGAGAGAGCGAGAGAGCGAGAGAGCGAGAGAGCGAGAGAGCGAGAGAGCGAGAGAGCGAGAGAGCGAGAGAGCGAGAGAGCGAGAGAGCGAGAGAGCGAGAGAGCGAGAGAGCGAGAGAGCGAGAGAGAAAGAGAGAAAGAAACATAAATAGGTAGACAGATATATGTACATAGATAGATAAAGATACATATCTGATCTTGACTCTCTCTTAACAGCATTTCGTGTCGATGAAGAATCCCTTTTTTTATATAATAGACTAAACCATTAATTACATGAGAGTCTGTGATGGACTTTCCCCTTAATGATGTGCCCGCCAGAGGGGGTGCACTGAAGAGGGGGGGTGGGTGGGGGGTGGGGGTGGGGGGGTGGGGGTGGATCAATGTGGATTGGTAGAAATTCGGTTTCCTGGGGATTTCGATCTCGTTCTATCATCATCAGCAGCAGCATCATCACCATCACTATCACTATCACTATCACTATCACTATCACTATCGCTATCACTATCACTATCACTATCACTATCACTATCACTATCACTATCACTATCACTACCACTACCACTACCACTACCACTACCACTACCACTACCACTACCACTACCACTACCACTACCACTACCACTACCACTACCACTACCACTACCACTATCACTATCACTATCACTATCACTATCATCACCACCATCACCATCATCATCATCATCATCATCATCATCATCACTATCATCACCATCACCATCATCATCACCACTAGCATCACCAGCATTATTAATATCACCATCTTCACCATAATCATCACCACCTATCTCATCATCACCTTTAGCTCTCACATTGCAGTGATATTTACCAAACCGTCATCTTTAATACTGCTACTACTACCTGTTTTTTTTCTTCTTCTTCTTCTTCTTCTTCTTCTTTCTTTATCTCCACATGTTTTCAGAATTTTCCTTCTCCTCCTGTTAATTCATATCATCATCATCATCGTTATTTATGCTTTCATCCATTTTTATCCAGTTACGCAATCTGTTAAGAAATTTGTTCTGGTCGACCTATGTATTTTAAAACTGCATTTGATAACACACTTTGCTTTTTTATTTCCGAGTCGAAGACGCGACAGAAAAGTTCGTGATGGCTGGTGACAGCGTGACAGATGGATCATAATGGCTATTTTGTGATTGGCAGATTGGCAATTATGCTTATCTAAACTGACAGGTCGATCTTGTTACTGTTTTGAAATAATTAATGTTTTTTTTGTTGTTGTTGTTGTTGTTGTTGTTGTTGTTTTTTTGGTTTCGTTGCGTTCAGCGGTTCATCACCATTTCTTCATTTCTGCATTTTCTTTTCCTTATTTTTACTTTTCTTTTTTTTTCTTATTCCTTCTCTTTTTTCTTTTTTTCTTTTTCCTTCTTCTCCTTTTCTTATTCTTCATTTCTTCTGCATTTTCTCTTCTTTCTTTTTTCTTTCTTTTTTTTCTTATTCTTTCTCTTTTCTTTTCTTTTTGTTTTTTTCCTTTTCCTTTTTTTTCTTTTTTATTTTCCTGTCTTGCTCCCATTTCCTATTCATTTCCGCTGTTCCTGTTCCTTTTTTTTCTTTTTTTTACAGCCTTTCCTTAATTTGCTTTTGGTTTTCAGCCTCTTCTTCTTCTTCTTCTTCTTCCCCTTCTTCTCCTTATCCTACTTCTCCTTCTCCTTCTCCTTTCCTTTCCACTTCCCCTTCTTCCTCTGCTTCCTCCACTTCCCCCTCTTTTTCCTCTTCCCCTTTCTTTTCCTCCTCCTCTTTTCATTCTCCTTTCTCTTTGCCTTCCCTTTCCTCTACCTCTTCCCCTTTCCCATCTCCTTCCTTTTCCCCCTTCTTTTCCCCTTCCTCTTACTCTTCCTCTTCCCCTTTATTTTCCTCTTCCCCTTTCTTTTCCTCTTCTTCCTCCTCCTCTTCCAATTCTTTCTCTTCCTCCTCCTCTTCCTATTCTTCCTCCTCCTCCTCCTCCTCTTCCTATTCTTCCTCTTCCTCCTCCTCCTCTTCCTATTCCTCCTCTTCCTCCTCCTCCTCTTCCTATTCTACCTCTTCCTCCTCCTCCTCTTCCTATTCTTCCTCTTCCTCCTCCTCCTCTTCCTCTTCCTCCTCTTCCTATTCTTCCTCTTCCTCTTCCTCCTCTTCCTATTCTTCCTCTTCCTCCTCCTCCTCTTCCTATTCCTCCTCTTCCTCCTCCTCCTCTTCCTATTCTACCTCTTCCTCCTCCTCCTCTTCCTATTCTTCCTCTTCCTCCTCCTTCTCTTCCTCTTCCTCCTCTTCCTATTCTTCCTCTTCCTCCTCCTCCTCTTCCTATTCTTCCTCTTCCTCCTCCTCCTCTTCCTATTCTTCCTCTTCCTCCTCCTCCTCTTCCTATTCCTCCTCTTCCTCCTCCTCCTCTTCCTATTCCTCCTCTTCCTCCTCTTCCTCTTCCTATTCTTCCTCTTCCTCCTCCTCCTCTTCCTATTCTTCCTCTTCCTATTCTTCTTCTTCCTCCTCCTCCTCTTCCTATTCTTCCTCTTCCTCCTCCTCCTCTTCCTATTCCTCCTCTTCCTCCTCCTCCTCTTCCTATTCTACCTCTTCCTCCTCCTCCTCTTCCTATTCTTCCTCTTCCTCCTCCTTCTCTTCCTCTTCCTCCTCTTCCTATTCTTCCTCTTCCTCCTCCTCCTCTTCCTATTCTTCCTCTTCCTCCTCCTCCTCTTCCTATTCTTCCTCTTCCTCCTCCTCCTCTTCCTATTCCTCCTCTTCCTCCTCCTCCTCTTCCTATTCCTCCTCTTCCTCCTCTTCCTCTTCCTATTCTTCCTCTTCCTCCTCCTCCTCTTCCTATTCTTCCTCTTCCTATTCTTCTTCTTCCTCCTCCTCCTCTTCCTATTCTTCCTCTTCCTCCTCCTCCTCTTCCTATTCTTCCTATTCCTCCTCCTCCTCTTCCTCTTCCTCCTCTTCCTATTCTTCCTCTTCCTCTTCCTCCTCTTCCTATTCTTCCTCTTCCTCCTCCTCCTCTTCCTATTCTTCCTCTTCCTCCTCCTCCTCTTCCTATTCCTCCTCTTCCTCCTCCTCCTCTTCCTATTCCTCCTCTTCCTCCTCCTCCTCTTCCTATTCTTCCTCTTCCTCCTCCTCCTCTTCCTATTCCTCCTCTTCCTCCTCCTCCTCTTCCTATTCTTCCTCTTCCTCCTCCTCCTCTTCCTATTCCTCCTCTTCCTCCTCCT
>NC_061840.1:2578131-2585631 GCF_019202785.1 Penaeus chinensis
GACCGAGACCGAGACTGAGACCGACAGAAAGAGAAAGAGAAAGAGAGAAAAACGTGCGAATATCGGACGTACCCCTCTTCAAACAAATTCCTCTCTCAGTGACAAATCACGGAATCTTCCCAGTCATCATTGTGGCAAGACGGGGGTGGGGGGTGGGGGGGGGGGGGACACGCCGAAGCAGCTCTGTTCTTCCACACGATTTTGAAGAATTGTTCTCAAATCACCAACTCTGTTCTATCGTTATTGCAGTCGCCTAATACATAACAGTGGCGCCGTTCTTGGCCAAGCATCTCATAAATAACAGTGTATTGTCCCGGCGGCATTAAGTGTGTAACAGCCTGATTGATAGCTTCATATATTGGCTCCATATTCTTGGTTGTATTATGATACACCCCCCCCCCAAACCCAAACCCCCACCCCCCTAACTGTTCAAGTTTTCTCTTCTTTACTCGTGCGGATGTTCTTTCTCTCGCCTCCGCGCTCTTATTCGTGTTCATGTTTGTCCTTGCTTGAACTCTTGCTCATTTTCTTTTGTTCACACTTATAGGCCTACTTATGCTGCTATTGGAACTCATACTTTTACTCCTATTCGCACTCATATTCATACTCTTATTCGCACTCACATTTATACTCTTATTCGCATTCATATTTATACTCTTATTCGCACTCATATTCATACTCTTATTCGCGCTCGTATTTATACTCTTATTCGCACTCACATTTATGCTCTTATTCGCACTCACATTTATACTCTTATTCGCACTCACATTTATACTCTTATTCGCATTCATATTTATGCTCTTATTCGCACTCATATTTATACTCTTATTCGCACTCATATTTATACTCTTATTTGCACCTATATTCATACTCTTATTCGCACTCATATTTATACTCTTATTCGCACTCACTTATTATTCTAATTGCACATATTTATACTCCTATACTCTTGTTCCCTCTCGTACTCGCGCTCTCAATTCTTTTATTCTCACTTTTGCTACCAATTGCACTCACACTCTTACTCTTACTCCTCGTACTCGGACTCTCACTTTTACTCTCACTCTTGCAGTCACACTCTTACTCTTTACTCTTACTTGCACTCCTTCTACTTCTATTTATACTATTATCCCTGTTCTTATCCTTTGTCTATTCTTACCTGTGGCCTTATTTATATATTCTTATAAATCGAATGTACAGTCCTATCATGACTCCAGCTCGAGCCTCATACTCACACAGACACGTACACTCACTCACGTCCCTTATACTGCACCCTTTTTTTGTTCTTTTAAAGTCTTGGTCCTCATCCCTTATAACCTCTATTGATAGCGTCGGGAAGTAGTACGTTATCAGTTTATTTTTGAGGAGCAGATAAAAGAAAGGTGAGGGGGAGGGAGGAGGGACGGAGGGAGAGGGGGAGGAAGGGGGTGGGGGTTGAGGAAGAGAGAGAGAGTGGGGAGGGAAAAGGGGAGAGGGAGAAAAGGAGAGAAAGAGAGAAAGAAGAAAGGAGGGAGGGGCAGACAGACAGACACAAAAATAGGCAGAAAGAGAGAAAGAAATAATCAGAGACAGAAATGCAGGCAAGAGGATAAAAGTTATGCAAATGACAGACAGACCCACAGACCCAGAGAGACAGACTGAGAATGAACTGACGAATAAAGAAATTTATAAAAAAAATAAATAAATAGATAAATAAACGTAAAAGGGCGACGTTCACCGAAGAACTTGTTAACTTGCGGACAGAAAGTTCAGTTCCTACTGGCGTTCCTTCAAATACATAGGTGAGTGTATATACTTACCGTGGCTTTCAAGTTATGTAAACAACTAGCTTTCAGGAGGACAAATATTTGCAAAGAAGGACGTTTTTTTTTTTTTTGTCGAGAATCTGTTATGTTTGTGTGCGGGTTGTGTTTGCATGTGTGCATAATTGATAGTTTTGCAAGTAGATCGTAGTCAATATGATTTTTAATGCTGAAATGATCATTAACCTTGATAAAAGATAATAACTTTTATTATTATTATATTTGTTATTATCATTTTTATTATCATTACCATTAGTATTATCATTATAATTATCATTATCATTATCATTATCATTATTATCACTATTATTACTATTATCATCTTCATCATCACCATCACCATCACCACCATCACCATCACCACCATCACCACCATCACCATCACCACCATCACCATCATCACCATCATCACCATCATCATCATCATCATCATCACCTACACCGTTATCATCATCGTCACGATCATCATCACCACCATCATCATCACCATCACCACCATCACCATCCCCACCATCACCACCATCACCATCACCACCATCATCATCACCACCATCACCATCACCACCATCATCATCACCACCATCACCTTCACCACCATCACTATCACCACCATCATCACCAACACCGTTATCATCATCGTCATCACCATCATCCTCATCATCATCATCACCATCATCACCATCATCCTCATCATCATCATCACCATTATCATCACCATCACCAACACCATCATCATCATCATCACCGTTATCATCATCGTCACCCTCACCATCATCATCATCATCACCACCACCATCACCACCATCATCACCATCACCACCAACACCGCCATCATCATCGTCATCACCACTATCATCACCATCACCACCAACACCGCCATCATCATCATCATCACCATTTACCACCACCATCGCTACCATAGAATAGCAACACCAGACCTCGAACGTCCGCGTGATAAATTCTACGGATATTTCAAGCCGTGTTTCGTTTACTCTCGAAATTGGTTGCATCGAATTGCCTAACTCCAAGTTGTATGTACACAAAGGCAGCCAGTGTGGAAGGCCACTTGTAGTCGTGGAGGATATTCGAACTGTAATGACACATCATATATGCATGGGTAATACGGAGGTTTTGAGGTCAAATTTGACATGACTGAATCGGTGTATTATTACCAATATTATTATTATTATCATTTGTTTTTCTTACATTATTTTTTCCATCGTCGTTTTCACTGTTGTTATCATCGTCATTATTGTTATTATAACTGTTATTATTATTTATATTATTATTATGATTATTATTATGATTGTTATTATTATAATTATCATTATTATTATTATTATCACTGTCATTATTGTTATTGTAACTGTTATTATTACTCCTATTATTATCATTATTATTGTTATTATTATTATTACTATAGATGTTTGTATAATTTTCATTATTGTTGTCATTATTATAACCATTATTTTTATAGTTGTTGTTGTTTGTTATTGATATCATTATTATTGATATTGTCATTGTTGTTGTTATTATAATAATTATTATTATTACTATTACTATTTTTTATCGTTTTTATATTATTATTGTTATGATTTTTATTGTTATCATTATATTATTGTTAGTGTTGTTTTTGTTGTTGTTATTTTTAATAGTATTATTGGTGTTGTTATTATTATTGTATTGTTATTATTATCGTTATTTTTATCATTATCATTATCATTATCATTATCATTATCATCATCATCATCATCATCATCATCATCATCATCATCATCATCATCATCATCATCATCATCATCATCATCATCATCATCATCATCATCATCATCATCATCATCATCATCATCATCATCATCATCATCATCATCATCATCATCATCATCATTGTGAGGGTGATGGTGGTGGTGTTGTTATTATTATTTTTATTAGTTACCATTAACAATTATCATGATCATCATTATTATTATATCTATTGCCACTATCATAGTTGATGTGCAATAACTAACATCAACCTATGTGCATATATATAATAATGATACGCACACCTTTAACTTCTTTAAACTAAATTTTATAAACTCCTTACATTCTTCCCAGACACTATATAAACAGAAAAAAGGAAAAAAAATAGAAATGAATAAATAAAAGTTATATAAATAAAAAAAAAATCATGGACACAGCAGCCTTACATAACCTAAATTTTAGGGAATATTGGAGCTTCATTTTGCAAAGTTTACCCCCGGTCCGCTTTTCATTAAATGCAAATCAGTAGTGTGCAAGTGATTACATAGGGCAGCTGCAACGCTTAGAGTCTGGTGGGGCATAAAGAGCGGTACCCTCTTGATCGGCCGAGACTCGCAGGTGATCTATTTTATTAATGTTGCAAATGAGGGCTTGGTGAGCCTGGCTATTCAGAGATTGCTATGGAGGATTATGGGAGAGTGAGCATTCAGGGAAAGAGTGTATCGCTGTGTGATGGTGGTTTTGAAGAGGAGTAAAAGATTGTGTGGTATAGAGTATTTTCATGGGGTTGTTATAGCTAGATTTTTTTTTTCTCTCTCTTTTTCTCTATTTATCTATCTGTCTATCTGTCTGTCTATCTATCTATCTATCTATCTATCTATCTATCTCTGTCTCCTTCCCTCTATCCCTTTCTCCCTCTCTCCCGCTTTCCATCCCCTTTTTTCTCTCTCTCTTCTTTCCTCCCTCCCTCTCTCCCTTTCTTTATATCTCTCTCCCTCGTTCACCCCCTCCCTCCCTCCCTCCCTCCTTCCCCTGCAACCAGTACTCCCAAATGATAAAACGGGTCAGTTATTGCCACCTCTTTGAGCAAAAGAAAAAAAATATATATCATCATCATCACTATAATCATTATTACTATTATTGTCACCACTATTACTATTGTCATAATTATCACTATTATTGCTTCATTATCATTATCATTATCATATCACGAAGAGAAACACGCAAAAAAAACAAAAAGTCTTTAACTTGTCTTCGGATGCTGCGAGATGCTGCGTGATGTATCTGTGTGGCATTTGGCACTGACCTGATTACCTTCATTGTTGACTCATGACACTTATATTAGACGATATGAGAGAGAGGGGGGAGGGTGGAGGGAAGAGGGGAGCCGGATGGAAGGAGGAAGGAAAAGTGGGAAGAAGGGAGGGAGGAGAAGAGGCAGGAAAAGTGGGATTAAGGGAAGGAAAAGGCAGTGAGAGATAAAGAAAGAAAAAGAGAAAGAGAGAAAGGGAAGGGGAAAGGGAAAGGGAAAGGGAAAGGGAAAGGGAAAGGGAAAGGGAAAGGGAAAGGGAAAGGGAAAGGGAAAGGGAAAGGGAGAAAGAAATAGGAGAGACGTTGATAAAAATAGAGAAATGGAGAGAGAGAAAATTGGTCTGCGCCTTTTACTGTCGACAGGAGACATTCCTCCCTGCCTTTTCCTGAATCTATTTGCAGTCAGGGACTAACACAGATTTTCGAGATGGAAAAGACTGTTTGGAGGACCCGGTCACTCATCCTCAATCCTATAGGGGTCGACGGAGAGAGATAAAAAGAGAACGGGAGAGAGGTGGAAATAGATAGATATATAGGTAGAAAGGAGAGAGAAAGAGATTTGTATTACATACATACATATGAATGTGTGTGTGTGTGTTTATGTATAGAGAGAGAGAGAGAGACAGACAGACAGACAGGTACACAGACAGACAGAGATACAAACAAACAGACAGACAGACAGAGATACAAACAAACAGACAGACAGACAAGCAGAGCCCAGAATAAAGAGTACAGAGTACAAAGTACCGAGGGTCGAAGCAGGGTATTTGATGAAGAATGAATTTGGGAGACTCCATCGACGCACGGGTCCCCAATGCCATGAATAACATGGTGTTACAAGCTCCATCACAACACAGCCTCTCCTGTCCCACGTGGCGCCCGTTCCATCATTATACGAGGCGCATGCGTGTTCAAAGGGAGCTAAAGGTGCACTCGGTGAACCTTGGCTTGATATAACGGAAGGAAGGGGGGGAGAAGCACTCACTAAGAAGGTAAGAAGACATGTGCAAGCGTGAGAAAGAAAGAATACATACAAGAGTGAGAAAGTGAAAAGGTTTCGTACATTAACAGTCCTTTACTTTCAAGGGTGAAGTATGGGACTTAGTGGTGTTTTAGGTGCATTTTCCGTGGTGAAGTATGGTGTTGCTCATAATCACATGCAAGAAGAGATATTGTAGGTGTTCTATTGCTTTCTTATATGCAGCAGTGCGATCTGAATAAAGGAAATTTGAAAAGTACAAAAGTTGTGTGCATAGGATTACGAAATTTAGATCCAGGTCCTTACGAATTTGATTGATTTTTAATGAGATCAAACGCAAGTCCTTTGGCTATCGTTGCGAAAGTATTGTTGTGGAGACATATGATTGAAATATGAAAAAAATCAGCATATGCGTGTGTTAACATATGGATCTAATTTCACCGTTTTTAAATTAAATTCGTAATACCATTTAGCTCTAGGAACTATTTCGTTAATTTCCGGAAAAAAATATCCAACGCTGGAGTTACATCAAATTTCTGATATTATACCGTGATTACCTGTTGCTCTATTTCGCTTTTTTTTTTTAGCATAGATTCATGCGTTTGTAAAGTGATTGCAGAGAGATCTATTAGGCTTGATGTATTAATATGAAAAATTATGTATTTATTGGCAGAAAATCGCCCTTCTTTCGGACAGGAAAATAGCGAAGACACCCCTACTTCCTGCTAAACCACCGCGATTTCTAATCCAGAGAAGGGACTCGCCTCCCCGTGTCTATGCCACTATATACGCTTCCTATGAAAGGGTATTTTGCACCCTTAAAGTCTAGCAATTCAATGTTGACGATGCAATCTTTCTAATGCACTAGTGTGGAAAGTCTCAGACCCCGACAATGCGCCCCCGAAAGGTCACGCTTCTTGCACGCCTTTGCTTCAGCCGTTCATCTCTGAGACACAGGCGGGCGATGAGGGGACGTGAGGGCGAGGGAGGGGAGGGAGGGGAGGGAAGGGTGAAGGAGGGAGGGGAGGGAGGAGGGAGGGAGAGGGGGAGGAGGGGGTGGGAGGGGAAGAGAGAGGGGGAGAAGGGGGTGTTGGAGGGGAAAGGGGGAGGCGAGGGAGATTGGAAGGAGGGGGTGAGGAAAGGGAAAGGAAGAGTGGAGGGAGGGAGGGGGAAGGGAGGGAAGCGATGAGGGGACTTGAGGCAGGGATGGGATAGGAGTCGGGGAGGGATGGGAGGATGGAGTGGGGGGAAACAGGAGGGAGGTGGAGGGGAGAGAAAAGGGAGGGAGGGGGTGAGAGGGATGGGAGTTATGGAGGGGGGGAGGGGAAGTGGGGAAGACGGTGTCAGGTGAAGGAAAAGAGGGGAAGAGAGAAGAGGGAGATAGAGTGGGGGAGGGAGGGAGGTAGTAAAAGGGAGGAAGGAGAGAGAGTAGGAGGAAGGTTAAGAGGATGAAGGAAATCTGCGGAGGGAGGCTGGATTCAGGAGGGTAGGAGAGAGTGAGCGGGAATGATAAAGAGAAGAGGAGATTGAAAGAGAAAGAGAAAGAAAGCTATAAGCAATAAGAATGAAACGAATAATTAAAAAAACGATCCATTACCATCTTCCTAAATTTGTTTTCTCTCTCTCTCTCTCTCTCTCTCTCTCTCTCTCTCTCTCTCTCTCTCTCTC
>NC_061840.1:2588131-2593131 GCF_019202785.1 Penaeus chinensis
CTCTCTCTCTCTCTCTCTCTCTCTCTCTCTCTCTTCCTCTCTCTCTTCCTCTCTCTCTTCCTCTCTCTCTTCCTCTCTCTCTCTTCCTCTCTCTCTCTCTCTCTCTCTCTCTCTCTCTCTCTCTCTCTCTCTCTCTCTCTCTCTCTCTCTCTTTTCCTCTCACTCTCTTTCCTTCACCCTCTATTCTACTCTCCCACCCTTCCCACTCACCCTCTCTCACTTTCCCTTTCCCTCCCACTAACCTCTTCCCATTCTGACTCTCACTCTCTCACTCTCCCTTCCACTCTCCTTTCCACCTTCCCTTTCCCTCTTCCTCTTCTCCCCACCTTTGCTCTCCCTCTCCCTCACTTTCTGTCTCCCTCTCTACCTCATTTTCCCACCCCCTCTCCCCCTGCATTTACCTATTCCTCTCTTCTTCGTCTCCCTCTCCCTCTCCTTCCCATCTTCCCTCACCTTTCCTCTTCCTCTCCCTCTCCTCCCCACATTCTCCTCTCTCCTTTTCCCTTTCTCACTCTGTGTCTTCTCCCCCCTTCCTTCACTTTCCCTCTCTTTTCCTCTCCCTCTTCCTCTCCTCCCCACATTATTCTCTCTCCTTCTCCCTTGCTTACCCTGTGTCTTCTCCCTCCCTCCTTCATCCTCCCTCTCCTTCCCTCTCCCTCTCCCTCTCCTCTCCACTTTCTCCTCTCTCCTTCTCCCTCGCCCACCGTGCGTCTTCTTCTTTTATTTGAGTCCCCCCTCTCACACAAAATTATTTGGGGTCCATTCACCAAACATGCACATTCCCCTTGGCTCTTACAAAGGGGCTCGTTGGCGGCGCTAAACTATCAAAGTGGCCAATCAGTGCGCGTCTAACAAGAGGAAATTATTGCGGAGAGGAAGAGAGAAAAGGGAAGAAAGAAAGGGGAGGGCGAGGAGAGGAGAGGAGAGGGGGAAAGAAGAGTGGTGATTGCTTGGAAACAATTTGGCGTGGTAATGAGATGGTGAATTTGAAGGAGGGGGAGAGGGGAGGGGCGAGGTAGATGAGGAGGGAGGAGGGAGAGGGGGAAAGAGTGAAGTGGGAGGGAGGAAGATGGAAGTAGGGGGGAGAGAACGAGAGCGAGAGAGAGAGAGAGGAAGAGAAAGAGAGCGAGAAAGAGAGAGAGAGAGAGAGAGAGAGAGAGAGAGAGAGAGACCGAGAGAGATAGACAGAGAAGGAAGAGAGAGGGAAAAAAAATAAAATTGAGAAACAGAAAAAAGAGAGAGACAGGAGAAAAAAAAAAAATCATCACCACCAATCTCACCTCTCTCATCTTCGCCGCAGCCTCGTTCATTCATCACCCAAACGCCGACGCATCAGTGGTAGATAAAAGAAAAAAAAAAGATACGAACCACGTATGTATCTACATTGCCTACGAGGACATACCAAATTTAGTCCGTTTTTTTCCTCCAAACCAACACTGGGATTTTCCGTGCCTGTTGTGAAATAAGCAGGAGTTTATAAGCAGTTTAAAAGCAGTATCAGTATTGTTCAACTTCACGATAGATTATGGTCATACGTTCTTATCAAGTAAATATCTCAACTTCTATTTTTTTTTTTTTTTTTTTTTTTTTTTTTTTTTTTTTTTTTTATTATTATCGTTGTTTTAGGATTATAGTCATAAAGGATATTAGCACATACGTCAGCAGGTTATAACCGTATGCGTTTGTAACTGTAAGCTTGAATACTAATAAAGCTATAACCTGAGTCCTATTTGTATTGTAAGTATAAAGGGGAACATTGAGCGATATTAATTCCTGTCGTAATTGGGAATAAGAGAGGGGGGCAGGGGGGAAAGAGAGAGAGAGAGAGAAAGAGAAAGAGAGAGAAAGAGAGAGAGAGAGAGAAAGAGAAAGAGAAAGAGAAAGAGAAAGAGAAAGAGAAAGAGAAAGAGAAAGAGAAAGAGAAAGAGAAAGAGAAAGAGAAAGAGAAAGAGAAAGAACACGGACAGACAGACAAGCAGGCAGGCGGACAGAAGAACGGACGGATAGACAGACAGACAGACAAAGGAAGACGTAATGAGGGAGTTCAACAGATAGACAAAGGGACAGGCACACATACGTACATACCTTACATGCGTACATACACGTACACAAACATACATACGAACAAACATAACCAATATAAAAATAATAATTAATAATATAATATAAAAAAAAACAGAATCGGAGAAAATGAAACGTAAGGACAGTAAAACAAGGAAACAAAATCATAAAATAAAAATTGCCTGCCACGTCGGTTCTCCGCGGAAATAACCTGTGTTTGTGTGCAGTCGACGCCAAAACTGCAGGGAAACGGACGAACGAATGACTGGTCTCTCTCGTCATTGCAGGTTATTTGTGACTTCGAATCCGTGGATTTTTGGAAAGAAAATGCATGTTTGTGTATTTTTTTTTTTTTTCACTCTTTTGTGTGTGGTTGGGGGGGTGGGGTAGTTTGGGGGGTAGGTTGGTGGTCAGGGGGGAAAGGTGTGAAGGGAGATGGTATACTTATTTTCTTTTTCTTTCTATTTTATTTGTTATTTCTTTTTCTTTTCTGTGTTGTTGTTTTTATTTTTTGGTTGTTTGTTTTTCCTTGCCCGTGTGTTGTTTTTTGTGTTAATGACGTCCGTTTTTTTTCCTACGTTGTTTTGTCATTTCATTTATTGTCTTTGTTGTATACGAATTACTATGGTTGGACTGTCATTTCTGTCAGTCTCTCAGGATGGGGTAATAAAATAATTGTTTTATGTTTGTCTCGAAGTTAAGCTGACTACATTTTTTTCTTTATTTTTTTCTCCTTCATAATCTTCATCTTTTCCTTCTTCTTCTTCTTCTTCTTCTTCTTCTTCTTCTTCTTCCTCTTCTTCTTCCTCTTCTTCTTCTTCTTCTTCTTTTTCTTCTTCTTCTTTGCCTTCTTCTTCTTTTTTTTCTTTTTCTTTTTCTTCTTCTTTTCCTTCTTCTTGTTCGTCTTCTTCCTCTTCTTCCTCTTCTTTCCTTCTCCATCTTCTTTATCCCAATCTTTTTTGGTTTTATGCTTTCCGTTCCATTATTTAACCAATTTTTCCATTCCCTTTGCCTCACATATTTATCACCTCATCAACTTTTATCTTTATTCCATATTTCTAAATCTTTCAAACACAAACCTTCGTTCAGATCTTCACATAACTTCACATCATATCCAAACCTGTATTTCCCTATATTCAGATCAGACCACATAGTTAAGTCTAATTACAGATCACTTTCTAACCACATGTCGGCCTAGATGTTCTTATGTGAACCACATATCAGGCCATTTAACCACATACTTGATGACTAGATACACTTACCACATGCTCGAAAACCGCATATTCTTACCACATAGCTTAGATATATACCTACATACTTGAGAACATATTCAGACCAAATATTCTCCCCCCCTACCCCTACAACATACCTGAAACGCTATCCCTCCCACATACCCCGACCGCATACCACTACCACATACTGATACCACATACTGCTACTGCATACCACTACCGCATACCCCTCCCACACACCCCTCCCACATACCCCCTCCCACACCCCTACCGCATACCCCTACCACATACTGCTACCACATATTGCTACCACATACTGCTACTGCATACCACTACCGCATACCCCTCCCACACACCCCTCCCCCACACCCCTCCCACACACCCCTCCCACACACCCCTCCCCCACACCCCTCCCACACACCCCTCCCCCACACCCCTTCCCCACACCCCTCCCCCACACCCCTCCCCCACACCCCTCCCACACACCCCTCCCACACACCCCTCCCCCACACCCCTCCCACACACCCCTCCCCCCCCACACCCTATCCCCACACACACACCCTCCCACATTCCTGAAACCCCCCCCTCCCCTCCACCCCCCCACATCCCGCTCTACATTCCTGAAACCCCCCCACCCCACATCCCGCTCTACATACCCCCTCCCACACTCCTGAAACCCCCCCCCCCCCTCCACCCCCCCACATCCCGCTCTACATATTCCCACCGCAGAGTTTAACCCTTATCTCATCTCCTTAGCCTCCTCGCGTGACCTTTGACCTTATAGTCTCTCTGACCAATTCCCTTGCCGTTGCTGTTGCAGGCTTTCGTCGGAGAGTTAGTATGAGGATGAATAGTGAGTTTGGTGTCGCCTTGCCACTCCGATGAATCCGTGAATATGTATTTTGTTTTGGTTTTTGTTTTTATATATTATTTATTTGTTTTGTTGTTATTGTTATTTTCTAGGTCTCTCTTTCTCTCTCTCTCGCTTTTATCTTTTTTCTCTCTCTGTCTTTCTTTCTTTCTGTGTCTCTCTCTTTCTCTCTTCCCCTCCTCCTCTTCTCTCCCCTTTCTCACGTTTCTCCTTCTCTCACCCCTATCCCCCCACTCTTCTCTCTGTCTCTCTCTCTCTCTCTCTCTCTCTCTCTCTCTCTCTCTCTCTCTCTCTCTCTCTCTCTCTCTCTCTCTCTCTCTCTCTCTCTCTCTCTCTTCCTTCCTTCCTCTCTCCCATCTTCCCTCATTCAACCCTACTTTCTCAAACGAATACTCAACCTTCGCCAAAAAAAAAAAAAAAAAAAAAAATGGAAATCCGATTGTTCAAACTTCACAACACAAACACGGAGCCTTTGGAAAGTACTTGAGTTCATTCATTTTGTCGTTTGGGTGTCCTTTGCAAACACCGCCGCCGCCCACGAGATCTTCGAGTAAATGTCAAAGCGCAAGAAAGGAGGGAAATAGAAAGGAAAATGAGAGGGAGGGGAGTGGATGAGAGAGAAGAGAGGAGAGAGGAGATAGAAGAGAGAAGAAAGAGAGAGAGAGAGAGAGAGAGAGAGAGAGAGAGAGAGAAGAAACCGAGAGAGAGAGAGGGAGAAGAGAGAGAGAGAGAGAGAAAAGAGGGAGAGGGAGAGGGAGAGGGAGAGGGAGAAGAGAGAGAGAGAGAGAGAGAGAGAGAGAGAGAGAGAGAGAGAGAGAGATAGAGATAGAGATAGA
>NC_061840.1:2643918-2653918 GCF_019202785.1 Penaeus chinensis
AATGGTGATGATGGTGATGATGAAGGCGATGATGAAGGCGATGATGGTGATGGTGATGATGGTGATGATGGTGATGGTGATGATGGTGATGATGGTGATGATGGTGATGGTGATGATGGTGATGATGGTGATGGTGATGAGGGTGATGATGATGAGGGTGATGGTGATGAGGGTGATGATGGTGATGATGATGAAGATGATGAAGATGAAGGTGATGATGGTGAAGGTGATAATGATGATGATGATGGTGATGATGGTGATGATGGTGATGAAGATGAAGATGAAGATGAAGATGAAGATGAAGATGAAGATGAAGATGAAGATGAAGATGAAGATGAAGATGAAGATGAAGATGAAGATGAAGATGGAGATGGAGATGGAGATGGAGATGGAGATGGAGATGGAGATGGAGATGGAGATGGAGATGGAGATGATGAAGATGAAGATGAAGATGAAGATGAAGATGAAGATGAAGATGAAGATGAAGATGAAGATGAAGATGAAGATGAAGATGAAGATGAAGATGAAGATGAAGATGAAGATAATGATATTATAGGCTCACTCTTGCTCGTTGCTGCCGTGGATGGGGGGGGGGGGGTAGGAGGAGGCGACTGAGGCCCATTGCAAGGGATGACCACTACCTTGGACCTCTAGCCTTGTCTCAATTGATGTTGCAAGGTCTTTTCTACTCCTCCTTTCCTTTTCCTTCTCTTGTTCATCCCTTCTGTCCACATAATCTAATCGTTAATTCACTTTTTACCCTTTTCGCCTTTTGTCCTAATGTCCGTGTGACCATTTAGATATCTGGCACATTTGTTTGTTTTGGCACTTCTGAAAACACACAAACATTGCCTTATGAACCGAAGAACTTCTTACACTTTCGCTATATTCTGAATTTGTCACTAATTACCTTAGATGTTGGTGCGGCAGAACATTTTCAATAAATAAATAAGGTCTATTATGGGAAAATTAAATGTGAAAAATCGTGGTTTTCTTATAACGATTATGACTTTTTTTTTTTAAATATTATTTTCGAGGTAGAATGCATTTTATATATTTATTCTATTCTCTTTTTCTTTTTCTTTCTCTCTCACTCACTCACTTTCACTTGTATTTCTCTTTCTTTATCTTTTCTTTTCTTTTTTCTTTCTCTCTCTCACTCATTTTCACTTGTTTTGCTTTTTCTCTCTATCTCTTCCTTTCCCCCTACCCCTCCCTCCCCGTCTCCCTTTCCACCCCTCCCTCCTCCCTCCTTCCTCCTTCCTCCTCCCCCTTCCCCCTCCCCCCTCCCTTCCTCCCTTCCTCCCTTCCTCCCTTCCTCCCTTCCTCCCTTCCTCCTCCTTCCCCCTCCCTCCCTCCTTCCTCCCCTCCCTCCCTCCTTCCTCCCCTCCCTCCTTCCTCCCTCCTTCCTCCCTCCTTCCTCCCTCCTTCCTCCCTCCTCCCTCCCCCCCTCCCTCCCTCCTTCCTCTCCTCCCTCTTTCCCCCTGTCCATTTTAATAATAATCCCGAAGCCGTGTCCTAACCTAACCCGCGTCTGCAGTGTATATCAAACACATTATAACTCCTCTACCTAAAAATATGAATGATGCAAGAGGTTTAACGAACGGCTCTGATAACTAACTGTGACAGTGTCCTTTGTTTCTCACGATCTCCGCCTGACTTGGTGGGCATAGGCGTGTAATGTGGTATGAATGATCGCTGAACTATGCATGACAAAGGCAATATTTCAATTGCTTGCAGCAATGACATGCGCAAGTGAAAGGGAGTGGTGTGGGTGGCGACGCTTCCGTATGTCACTTGTTTGGGCTTTCGTTCTCTTTGTTTCTTGTTTGTTTGTTTGTTTTTCTTTTCTCGAGCGTCAATGTTTGTTTGTTTTTGTGTTTCGTTTTCTCAAGAGGGCGTTTTTGTTCTTTTTATACTTGTTTTTATTTTATGTTTCGTTGTTCATGTTTTTTTTTCTCTCTTTCTGCCTCGCCTCCTTTTTCTTATTCACATTCACTGTTCATTCCTTTCTTCCTCTCCTCTCTCTTTCCTTCCTTCCTTCCTTTAGCTCTTTCCCCCTCCCCTCTCCCTAATTCCTTCTCCCCCTCTCCTCGATTCCTCTCCCTTCCCCCCCTCTTCTTCCCTCTCCTCCATTCCCCCCTCCCTCCTCCCCCTCTCCTCGATTCCCCTCCCTTCCCTCTCCTTCCCCCCTCTTCTTCCCTCTCCTTCCCTCTCCTTCCCCTCTCCTCCATTCCCCACCTTCCCCCCCTCCCTTCCCTCTCCTTCCCTCCCCCCCCTCCTCCTCCTCCGCAGCGAAAATGCGTGCAATATAGCAAGACGAGAGCGCCAGCACACCCAAAAGCTCTTGTTTTATTTTCATGAGGTGGAATTTGGCGCGTCAGCCTCCGTGACGGCATTCCATTTTCGTGATATTTTAATAAAGTTTATTTGGCTTCCGTTTTTTTGATACTCCTGTTTGGTTGTCCTTTTTTTTTGGGGGGGGGGTAAGGGGGGTGAGGAGGGAGTGGGGGTTTTCTCTAGTTTTTTTGTTTTTTTTTTGTTTTTGTTGTTTTTTCCCCGTTTGTTGTTTTTTGTTGTTTCTTTTGTTTTAGTTTTTGTTTTGTTTTCCATACACTCCCTCACATCACTAAACCTCCCCTTTTACACCACTCATACACTCACCCCTTCACTCACTATCACTCACCATACACTCACTTTCACTCCCCAAACATCACTCCCCACTCCCCATCACCATTTCTTACACTCACTCATACCCCTCACTCTTACACTCACTAAACCTCACTCCCCTCACCCCAACACTCACTCAAACACTCACTCCCTCACTCAACATTCACTCATCACTCCCCTTTTCACCACTCAAAACTCACTCATACACCCACCCCTTCACTCACTCAACACTCACTCATCACTCACTCACATCACCATCACTCCCCCTATACACCCCCCCTCACTCAAATCACTCATCACTCCCCACACTCACTCATACACTCACTAAACCTCCCCTTTCACTCACCATACATTTCACTCCACCATCATCACTCACTTTCACTCCCCAAACCTCACTCCCCTCATCTACACTCACTCTTACACTCACTCTACACTCACTCCCCTCACTAATCACTCACTCTTCACTCACTCATACACTCACCCTTCACTCACTCATAAAACTCACCCCAAAAATTCACTTTCCACTCACTCATACCCCCACCAAATCACTCACCTACCATCACTCACTCTTACACTCACTCAACACTCACTTCACTCACCCCTTCACCACTCATACACTCACCCCTTCATTTCACTCATAACCACTCCCCTCACTCATACACTAAATCACATCACTAACACTCACCTTCACTCATTTCAACACTCACCAATCACTAAACCTCCCCATCACTCACTCATACACTCGCTAACTCATCACTCACTCATACACTCACTAAACCCACTCCCCTCACTCATACACTCACTCTTACACCACTCATCACTCACCCAACACTCCCCATCACTCCCCACACTCACTCATACACTAAACTCTTACACCCTCATCACCCCACTCACATCACTCATACACTCACTCCCCTCACTCTCCCTCACTCACCTCACTCATACACTCACTAAACCTCACTTTCACCCCACTCATACACTCACTAAACCTCACTCCCTCACTCTTGCTCCCCTTTCCCCTCCCTCCTCTCCCTCCCTGCCGCCCCCTCCCTTCCTACCCCCCCTACATGCCGCTTCCACCTTCAAACTAATACTCCCTCCTTCCCTGCCTCCACCCTCCCCCCCCTCCCCGCCTCACTTTACGAGTGCTTTCGAAGGTGGCGAATTCTCCCTTCCCAGCAACACGCCAAAAAAAAAAAAAAAAAAAAAAAAAAAAAAAAAAAAAAAAAAAGGGGGGGAAAAAGGGAAAAAAAAGAAAAAAAAAGACTCCTTCTCAACAGTCGTTCGGTCGTTACCCCAGGCTATTACCCCTCCTTAACGAGTCCAGGCGGCCAAACAAATCAATTTCCCCGAGCTACTTTTCGGGGCATATTTTATCGGAAAGGAGCCCGTCGGTCGGGTTTGTTTTGTTTACTTGCCTTTATCGTTCGTTTGTTTTTACTTTCATGTTTTTTTTCTAGCTTTACGCTTTTGAAATCTGAAATTAAGGTAGGTCTAAGTCCTGCGATGGATTGATTTCAGCTGCTGTAATATGTGGGCTGTTGATGTATATATAATATATAATATATAATATATGTTATATAATATATATATATGTATGTAATCATGTATGCGTGTGCATGTGTTTATGTATATATGTAAGTGTAGGTGTAAGTGTACATATGCATATTTCCTCTCCTCCCGCCATCCCTCCCGTCTTCCTTCATTCCCTCTTTCTCTCATTCTCGTGCCCCCCCCCCCTCACCCCCCGCCTGCCTCTCTCACTTTATGTTGGCGATTTCGCTTCAATTTCGCTTGTGATGTTGAACATTTTCATTGATGGTTGCCAAGTGTGTCGGGCACTTGACCCAAAAGCCACACACGATGGCTATGCTCTATCTTTTTTTATGATGTATACGTACATATGATTTTTATCTGTATGTATTATATACGTATGTATGTCGATATGCATACATACAGTCAGACATCGACATACACATGCGCGCGCACACACACACACTGACACTTCCACGTATAAATACATACAGGTATATCCTTTTTATGTGTGTACATATAGCTCCCGTGGGCCTGTGGTAGGTACGCTTTGCACCGCCGCAGACAGGCCGATTCTCCCCACGAGAGCCGTGCCCCAAACCCGGGATTAGCAATGCCAGAAATGCAGTGTGGTTCCCCTAGGCATTCCTCGGTATTAGCCACGGTACCAATACCCGCACGCTGCATGCAAAGACGAGACCCGCGCCGCCAACAGTATCATATAATCTTAATAAACATTGTCTCTGTTTCAGGCGCGGTAGACTGGGAGGCGATCTGCGGGCGGCGCCAAAGAGGCGACACTATGCCAACATCACGACCTGCCAGCACCGAGCGCTGGCTGACACTCGCTGACGAAATGCCAAATATGAGGCCCTTTTGACAGCGACGGACAAGTGCTTGTAAGCGGGGACTTTCTCCGCTGTACAGAGGGACCTCGTGAAGGGGTTCGCGTTGACCGGGGCTGCCAAAGCCGTAGTTTGTGTGAACACGAAGGTAATTAATTCTAGTCATACCTAATCTCGTGTGCTTTGCTTCACGTTGCTCTTAAGAAACAAAAGAAAAAAAAATACAAAGAAAAAGTGCTCCTATATCGCTAAGAAGAAAAACATTTCCCCGGCACCGGCCGAGCCGAGCGCGTCCGTCCCGCGCCCACGAGAAGTGCGAGCGACGCCGTCCGTCGGTGACCGGATCAAACGACCCTTGTCCCTGTGGCGCCGAGCGAGCCCCTGGCGGGAAGGAGCGCAAGTGTCGCCGAGGCTGCGGCGGGACGGTCGCCAGTGATGGTCGCGACGCGTGAGAGCAGCTTCCTCGCAGGCTGCCGCTTCTGCCTCTGCTGCCGCTGCTGCTGCCAGGAGGCGCGCGAGCGAGGCAGGGGCTTGTAGTCGGGCCTCGCCCTCCCGCGCCATGGAGCTCCGTCGGCTGCTCGTTCCTACGCGAAATACCAAGCAAGCATGAGAATCGCTGTGCTTATAGATAAATATGCTAAAACAATATTGGTGAATGAAAAGTATCATGTAACGTGAAGTGCAAAGGCAAGACACGTTGTAAAATAAACGGAAACAAACGGAGATTACGATTATCTCGCACAACCGCAGGAACCCATAGAAAGCTAATACGCTTATTGTATTCTTAACAGTTCCCATGTAAGATGAGATGAAGAATAATGTATAACTATAGTTGTATTATGAAGATAATATTTTTGTACACTTAATACCTGTATATAGAGAGAACGAAATTAAGAAAAGAAACATTTTGCAAGTGTAATGTGATATACAGTGTGAAAAAAAACGCATGAAATAGAACTACTACGGTGTATATATATGTGTGTGTGTGTGTACTGTCTAACTGTAATAAATATCTATATATAAAAATATATATATATATATATGTGAAGAGATATATATCGCTACATAAACGCAGATGTTCCGTGTCACTGTTAAATGTTAAAAGATGTGCAACCTTCGAATCACTGCTGTATGGTCTTTCTGAACCTTCCTGAATCTACATCCTTATTGCAAGTAGCCAATGCGTGTGCAATTGATGTGAGCCTTTGATGCACTGGTTGTAAAACTTGATGTTCATATGGAAGTTATTGGTATAATGTGATCTGTGTCTTTTACGAAGCGTTAATAAATCAATATCGTGAAATAAAGCGAAAACGTTGTGATACCCGAGATTAAGATAAGCTATATGTAAGATAATAATAATAATAATAAGATATATTAAACACAGCAGATAGCTGCACTAGTAAAACTTATAAAGAAATCACAGCTACTGAATAAATATATGAATATGTAAAAAAAAAAAAAGAAGAATCTGATGGTAAGATTATGCAAATGTTGTACCCATTCAGTGTTATCTACGTACCTGCTTAATATAAATGTGCTCCTGCCGCGGCGTCCGTGGTGAAGTGTTGTGTCATCGCTGCCGGAAACTTTCGTGTTAATCGCTACCGTTGTCAATAAGAAAAACTTGGCTGAAGAGAAGTGTGCGAACATGACCCCCTCGGTGTCCACGGCGTTCCCGCTCGCGCCCGTGGAGTAGCTCTCGCCGCCTGCAGGCTCGTCGTCAGCGCCAGCGTCCGTCTGACGCCAGGCGCGCTCTTGCCGGGCATGGCAGATGTAATGGGCGAGACGGGCGAGCTGGTGAGTAACGGCACGTGGGTCGGGGAGGTCCTGCTGGAGGAGGGCGCGGCGAACGCGAGTGCGGGGGACGCGGCGGGGGCGGCGGGCGGCCCCGAGTGGGCGGGGCTGACGGTGGCCATGGTGAAGGGCGCGTGCATGGCCGTCATCATAGTGTGCGCCGTGCTGGGCAACCTGCTGGTGGTGGTGAGTGTGGTGCGTCACCACCGCCTCCGCATCATCACGAACTATTTTGTGGTGTCTCTGGCAGTGGCGGACATCCTGGTCGCCCTGATGGCCATGCCCTTCAACGCCAGCGTGGAACTCACGGGCCGCTGGCTGTTCAGTTACCGCATGTGCGATCTGTGGAACTCTTTTGACGTGTACGCGTCCACGGTGTCCATCCTCCACCTGTGCTGCATCAGTATTGACCGCTACTACGCCATCGTGCGTCCTCTCGAGTACCCGATGGTGATGACGGAGGCCCGCGTGGCCATCATGCTGTGCCACGTGTGGCTGGCGCCGCTAGTCATCTCCTTCCTGCCCATCTTCATGGGCTGGTACACCACGGCGCAGCACCTGGCCGAGCGCGCCGCCGACCCCTCCCTCTGCGTCTTCCAAGTCAACACCACCTACGCGGTCGTGTCCTCCTCCATCTCCTTCTGGATGCCGTGCAGCGTCATGGTCTACATGTACTACCGCATCTACCTGGAGGCGGCGCGGCAGGAGCGGATGCTGCACAGACACACGCGCCTCTCCACCGCGTCCCAGGCCTCGCACGCCGCCATGGCAGTGTCCACCAACAGCTCCACCGCCACGACCACCACCACGGCCAGCGCGGGCAGCAACGGCGTCGGCTCCGACGCCCACGGCCAGGGGCTGGGTAGCGGGGGGTCGGGGCGCCGCCTCATGCTGCACCGGCCCTCCAGCGACACGCAGGAGGCCACGCCCACCAAGGAGAGGAACCTGATCAAGCTGAAGCGCGAGCACAAGGCGGCCCGGACGCTGGGCATCATCATGGGCGCCTTCATCGTGTGCTGGCTGCCCTTCTTCACGTGGTACGTGAGCGTCACGCTGTGCGGCGAGGCGTGCCCCTGCCCCGAGATCATCGTGTCTATCCTGTTCTGGATCGGCTACTCCAACTCCATGCTCAATCCCGCCATCTACGCCTACTTCAACCGCGACTTCCGGGAGGCCTTCCGGCGGACGCTGCAGTGCGTGTGCCGGTGCGGGCGGCCCGAGGACCCGTGGCGGGGCCAGCTGGGGCCGCCCTACGACTCCGACCTGTGTCTGCAGCACAACGGCCACTCCACCGTCATCAAGGCCAAGACGCGGCGGTTCAGCAGCGAGTGCGGCGTGTAGGGGCCCGGTCCTGCTGTGCACAGAATAGAGTTTATTTTGGTAGATGTTTCCAGTGTAGGATCCTCTATGTGCCCCGAGCGGTGATAATGACAAAGTGTATTAGATCTCATAAATACATATGTATTGACTTACCACCGGGTTTTTGTGATACCCAATCTAGACACGACCCTGCTAGGTATATCAAGCAAGAATACACGTAAAACTAAAGAATATCGCAAGGACAACCGAGACACGAACAAGAACACTACACCCAACCGCAACTTTATTCCCTCCCCCCCCCCCCCCCCGCTCTCCCTCCCCAATCTTTCTCTTCTTCTCCTTAGCTCCCAAAGTAAGAAATACTAATCTTACGTAATCTATAGGACTTCGAGTCTCCCCCCCCCCCTAAAAAATATATATATATATCTTAAACCCGACCTATCTTGCTTCTTCTTACAGATCTCTCTCAAGGTCAGCCTCCCACATCATGCTAGCTCGCCCTCCTCTGTGGTATGTCTTATAGCTCTCATTCTTGCTCGTCCTATTAAAAAAAAAAAAAAAAAAAAAAAAAAAAAAAAAAAAAAAAAAAATCTATCTTTTATCCCGATTTAAATTTCTCTTTTATTTTTATTTTTTTCTATCCCATCCCACTGCCACCATTTTTTCTTTTTTTTTTGCGTCGTTTTTCTTGTGTTTATTATTAGTAGTATATATTCTCGATCTATACGCTTCCTAGAGATTAAATAAATATTATGCAAATTTCCCGATCAAGGTTGAGAATTTCTCGCGTTCTCTTTCCTTTTATAGCATTTTTTTTCTTGAAAATAATACATAACTGATGATGATGATAACAAAAACAATAACACTACGATACTACTAATACAAAAATATTAATAGTAATAATATATAAATAACAATAATAACGATAATAGTAATAATAATAACGATGATGATGATGATGATGATGATGATGATGATGATGATGATGATGATGATGATGATGATGATGATGATGATGATGATGATGATGATGATGATGATGATGATGATGATGATGATGATGATGATGATGATGATGATAAAAAAAATAGTAGTAATGATAATATGATTCTCATAAATGCACTGATCATATTAATGATAATGATGATGCTAATAGCGGTAATTACAATATGCATAATATGAAAACGAATAAGAATATCATTAATGATGCTAATAATACTAACAAAATTAATAGTAATGATAATGGTAATAATGGCGGTGATGATAAAAATCATGATGATAATATCAATAATGATAATAACAATGATGATGATAATAATATTGATGGTAATATGAATGATAATAATAATAATAATGATAATGATAATGATAATAATAATAGTGATAAACATAATAGTGACAATAATAACGATAAAGATGATAAAAATCAGAAACACTTGTAATAATGATGATAATGATAATATATTAAAAAACTAATAACAGAGCGGTGATAAGAACGATAATAACCGGATAACAACGTAATAATGATAACAGTAATAATGATGATCATGATGATGATAACATTAATAATGGTGATAATCATAGTGATAATAATGATAAGATAAGGCTGATTACAGTAGTAGTAGTGATGATGATGATGATGATGATGATGATGATGATGATGATGATGATGATGATGATGATGATGATGATGATGATGATGATGATGATGATGATGATGATGATGATGATGATGATGATGATGATGATGATGATGGTGATGGTGATGGTGATGATGGTGATGATGGTGATGATAGTGACTAATAGTAGTAGAAGTAGTAGCACTAGTAATTGTT
>NC_061840.1:2678918-2683918 GCF_019202785.1 Penaeus chinensis
CTCTCCCTGTGTACGTTTGAATGATTTTTTGTTTTTAGACTTAGATAATAATCATCCCAACCCTGCAACTTTTTGTACAAGACAGCATAAGACACATATAACATGTTCTTCATGTCCCAAGATATATTCCCTACTCATGTACTTCTGGCCAAGTACTTTTTTATCGCCCCTGTATAACAAAGTAAGGTTGAGTGATCACATAACCAGTACACCTTAAAACCAATACAGACACAGAGATATCAAGACAACTATTTACTGCAAGCTCTATATATCCATATGCATGCTCCCTTTTGTTTCATCGATTACTTTGGCATAATTTCTGTACAAATATATCTATATTTTCCCCTTCATAACCAAAGAGATTGATATCAATTCTGTTACAATATAAGAAGCCCCCTGATTTATGCATTTTCATCCTAACAGGGGCTTTCAGCATAGTTCAACTTTTAGCATATGCTAATGACTTTGGTTAACATCCCAAATGAGACTTAAAGTGGCAAAGATACCCTTCCAAGGTCTTAACAATCTTGATGAAAACAATTATCTTGAATGTACTCACTTCATGTCAGTGACAACCAGATATGTATGAGAAAATTTGCCTTGTCTGTATTTGTGCATATTTGCATGTGCAAAAACTTTTGTTACAAATTACACTAATAGCATTGTCAGTGTGCTTACCAACATTAATCAATAAATTTACTAGGTGCATTTACACTAGCATTTAAGTGCATATAAGTATTTAAAATTTATCAAAAACAGTTTTTATTGCATGCCACACAGGCAAAGTTATTTTTCATGGATACCACATTTTAGAAAATACTGCTAAAACAAGAAAAAAAGAAAAAAAAGAGAGAAAGTAAGAAAAAGTAAAACAAAATAACTGATACTTTGTCTCCTTTCTCATACTCACCTATCTTTAACACGCAGAATCTGTGTGTAGAAGTGTGGGATATTCTCATAGCTCTGCTTATCGGTGACCGAATATACCAACATGAAGCCGTCTCCTTTCCGCATGTACTGCTCCCGCATTGCACTGAACTCTTCCTGTCCTGCAGTATCTAGCACTAAAAGGGAAAGGTTATTTCAATAATGAATAATAAAAACATAATGTATATTACAGTCTGTGAAAAGTAATCTGAAGCTCTCTACATTTGAAATATTTTGACATTCAAAATTGCTGAATCCCAGACATTTTTCCTCTTCATAATTATCTCTTTTTTCTCTTTTTTTCTTTTTCTCATATATTCAATTATTACTTTTTAATATACTCCAGAAATAACTGTTTGAAATGATGAATATCTATCCCATGCTACAACTCTGTGCATTATGAATCATCATGAATAATCATACATTATTTTAGTAAGTCAGAATGTAGAGTAAAATTCATACAGGTCTAACAGGGACAGTTGTAGGCCATATCTAAGTTACCCAGGGAAAAAAAAAAAAAAATAATAATAGTAATATCAGTGCATCAAAGCTGTTAAAAAAAAAAAAAGCACGACTTTTGGAATCTAACAGCTATACTTTCTTTTAGGATGATATAATGCTCTGCAGAATGATAATGAAGAACTATATACTGTTCAACAAAAATATATGAAGATCATTATTATGGGCTTCTTTACTACGATATAAGAACCGCAATAAAAGATTTCCGAGGTTCACAGTTCTGCCAGCCATATAAACTGTAAATTATGCATTCCCAATATTGGAAAAGTTAATTTCTTTGCAAATAATTTTGAGTTCATTGACATTGACAAAGAAAGTGATACTCCTCTAGACTATATAGAATCATAATTAACATCTTATAAGCAATAATCCTTAAGGTAATTGTAAAAGTAACCCAAAAGGAAAGCCATTACAATTAACAATTCATAAGCAACTTCTAATGCTTTTAACAGCATCAGGAAAGCCACTAACTTACTTCAAAGAACATTGATCATATTTACATCAGATGATCCTAATATTCTAAATCTTAGATACTTGATTTACTACTCTCCTCCCCTATGAAGGAGTTCAATAGCTGATCAATAAATTTTCACACTGCAAAGTATATATACTGCAGAACAACTTAGCAAATTCACCTAAGAGCAATGTGAACATCAATCAGGATATAGTACCTGTCATACGACTCCTTCCCTTTCCTTGAACTAATGTAGAATAAAATCACTGGTTTTTACAGCAAAAGCTGCAAAAATATGTAAATTGCAACACACAGTTGAATATCTTCCTTCATAGCATATATATCTGTGTCTAGTTAGTTTCTTTTTTTCAAGGAAATGATAATACAATATATAAAAAAATATAAAACCATGACAGAACTATCAATGTTTTATTCAACACTTGTTTGATTCCAGCTTAATCATATATAAATTATTTCACAATGCATATGGTGTATGAAATATGTACATAATTTTATGCATATAATATGGATGAAGCACCCTATTCAACTGACAATATCAAAACACTTTAAAGAAAAATAAATACTAAACAAATAAAATAATTCCATAATAAATATCAATTTCTTTAGTGCAAGTTTTAAATTGAGCTGTGAAGTATATACCGCATTACCACCCCCCAAATGAACGGCCCAAAAACTAAAAGAAACGTATCAGGAAAATCCTCTTACCATCAAGGATACACCACTGAGCATCCACCTCAGTGTGCTGGATGTACGAGTCTTCGATGGTTGGGTCATAGTCAGTGACAAACAGCCGCTGGAAGAACTGAATGGTGAGGGCCGACTTGCCCACACCACCATCCCCGACCACCACCAGCTTGAAGGTCGGGAGTTTGTCAGACGGGGGTTTCGACATCCTGCTGCTGTTTGTACTGCCTGACCCAGACGATGGTTGGCGTCCCCTTCCCAGTGTTCCTGCTTCTCTCCCCTACTTCCTCCACCCTTTGGCACCCTCCCCTTCCCCGTGGCACTGCTAGTCGCACCTGTGAGGGTCAACAAGGGGACTGGAGGGTTAGTGGGAGTATATATACTAAAATCAAACTTATAGAATCCACAATTCAAATGCAATAATACATCTATTCTTACAAGAAATCTTTCCAAACTATTATTAGCACTGATGGAAGAACTGACAATTCTTTTACACACCTTATGTAGCCAGCAGGGGAGGCAGTGGGGGAAGCAGCAGGTGGGGTTGCAGTAACAAAAGCACCGGAACTCCACAACACACTGCACCACCGGCTGCACATGGAGGTGCTAACATGACCAGCTGAACCTGTGAAGATTAAAAACCTGAGGTAAACTTCCCAACAATCCACTTCTTTAGTCTATAAATACCTTACATCAAATAAGCAGAAGTGAAAGAAGGTAAATATGTTTCTAAATGACAAAAGATTTGTTTAATTGCACAATGTGATTTTATGTGATTTACTTTTTGAACCAGTACCACTGTAAATGTGAACTGAATGAACTGTAAAAATTAAGCTTTCTTTCAGCAATAAAGATTTCTGAAATTTCTGTAATCTGGAATAATACCAGTATGAGGTAAAATATTTATGCTTATATTCCTACACAAGATAAATTTAAATCACTCTTACTAATGAGAATCACATAAGGAAGGCCTAAAATGCAACCAACAAATAATCACTCAACATATTACTTATCTATCAGAGATTATCACTTCATGAAAAGAAGAGGGCCATGTGCATCCTGCCAAACCTCTTCACACCAATTATACGATACTTGAGTAATAATAAATAATTCACATGTATAGCAATGCACAAGACTAATAATCCTAGCCCATAGTCAGGCAGGAGACCAGAACTTTAGTGCTCTGGGGCCCTCCCTCTTTAGTGGGTTCTGCGAGGGTCTCTTCCTGTTGACTTTTGACTTTTCAGGTTCCAGCTGGTGGCTCAGGCTGATTAGATTTATGTAACAGATATGCTGAGTGATACAGGAAACCATCCTTTCCCAAGATAATGCCTTGTGATGTAAGAGGAAATTTTGATGGTTCATATTTGAAATTAAAAAACAAAGAAAAAAGATAAACTAAAGCTTATTTCCACATACTGAACAGTTAATGCAATGGATTACCAATAATGCTAGTAATTATTCCCCAAAAAATATTCCAAACACTAGATAAAAATACATATTCAGTAGCTAGGACAGCAACTACACCTCCACTGCACTTCAAAAATGTGAATCCTTCCAACTCTCAGTGGCTTTCAAAATTGGTCTTTCTCAAAAGTGTATGTGCCATGGTTTAGCCTCATCTACTTTAAACTTCTGATCTGTGACAGAAGGCCTACCACTATTAAAAAAAAAAAAGTGATATAATGATCATAGATAAAAAAGGACACTGAAAATACAACAACAAAAAAAAATCACACATACAAAAATACACCTACAACTCTTTTTAACTAGTTACATAATTTTTATGCCTCTGTCCTTCATCAATGTGATTTTGGTAAATGTATAGGAGGCAACTTTGACTTTCTAAATAGGACTTTTTTCCTGTTGGTTTTTCCTGCATTCTACACATTTTGGGCTTAAACAAAGACCAACAAGCATTTGTGATATATCCTTGCAAGACAGCTTGGATAGAATTGGGGGGGGGGGGGCACTTAATTGTCAGGGAGGTCTATAAGCTTTGAAACTACGTGTTGAAGTTTAGTTGCCCATGCATTGATAGGCATAGTGCCTTAACACATTTTATAATGCTACATGACAATATATATGATTGCCCTTATACCCAGAATTAACAGGAATATTTTTAAAAAGAAAATAAATCCGGAAATCCAGCACTTGCTACAATTGTGTCTGTGACAGCCAACCACCTGCCGACTTGCAAAGCTAGGTTAGGCTCCTTTCATTCTTCTACATCATTTTCAGGTAAAATTGATAATCAAATCATGACAGCTTGCTCATCAACTCTTACTGGCTTTCAAAACAGTACTTTATTGTAATTATATAGGCTATGTTTGATTCAAAGGCATTATATAACTCTAAATGGAAGGCCCACAATATTAATAACAATAACGACACA
>NC_061840.1:2701418-2718918 GCF_019202785.1 Penaeus chinensis
AGCCACATAAATGAAGGAACGGCTCACCTCGTCTCGTGTTACCTTTGCCTCGCAAGATCACCTGACTCTGGGTCGCCGATAGCCTCCTCGACGCCCCCTCGCGGCCGCCTTGGACAGTGTCGTTCTTCCTCCGTCTGTGCCGAGCAGCCTCTCCTCCTCCTCCTCTTCCTCCGCCTCCTACTCGGTCACCACGTGCTCGCTTCCCGGCCTTCAGTGTTCGAAGCCGCTTCATCCTGAACGGATCGGCTCTTCGGTCCCTCGCTGGAATTTTCGTTTGTAGGAAAAAGAAAAAGAGAAGAAAACTCATTTACGTTTGGAAACTTTGAGCTTCTAAACATACCTGGATATCAAAGCAAGAAAAAATCGCGAACCTATAACATCGCCATAGAGTATACCACTAGAACAAAATGGCGACCGCTGGATATAATGAGATCCCTGGTGTGTACAGTGAACAACCACGTACAATGGCAAGCATCCGGCGCACTATAAGGAGCTACCGGTATTGTCTAGGAGCTACAGCCCTGTGAGTATAATTCTGATGGTTTCATTACTCTTACTTAGTTTTACTTGTTAGTCGGTCTCCCTTTCTCTCTGTTTAGTCTGTTCTACCAACACATCCTTTTTTTCTGTCTATCTATCTGTCGATTTATATATTATATATATATATCATTGTAAGTTATAATGGTATTAATGATGTGAAGTTGATGGGCATGATGATAATAAGAATTATCATAACTGTTGATAATGATCATAGTGCCGATGACAACAATGATGATAAGTATCATGATAATGGCAATGATACGTATAATAACCTTATTAATGGCAATGATGAGGACAGTAATAATGATAATGATAAAGATGGTCATAACCACAACCTAGAATATCAAAATAATATAAGTGTCATAACAGTAATGATTTTAACCATCGCGATGATTACAACCAATCGATCAATAAGATTATGGATAAAAGTGATCATAAAAGTATTAATGGTAGGGGTGATGAAAATCATAATAGAGTGATGGTCACATTTATGACAGTAATAATGGCATCAATACTAATTTGTATTGTTTATTTTAATGAAGATGGACTGACAGTAATGATAATAATTGTTAATCATCATCATCATCAATCCTCACTACTAATACTACTATTACTATTATTAATGCTACTGCTGTTACTATTGCTATTATTTTTGTTTTGTTTGTTTAATATTATTATTATCATTATCATTATTATTGCTATCATTATTATTATTTTATCATTATTACTATTGTTATCATTTTTGTTGATGTTATTATTATTTTCGTTATTATTATTATTGTTGTTGTTGTTGTTGTTATTATTGTTATAGTTATTATCATTTGTTATTACTAGTCATTGTTATTGTTATTATTATAATTGTTATTACTATCATGATATTTTCATTACTATTATGATAAATCATTATTGCCATAATTATTATTACTATTGTTATCATCATCATCATCACTTCTACTACTACTGCTGATGCTATGATCATCATCATCATCATCATCATTATTATTATTATTATTATTATTATTATTATTATTATTATCATTATCATTATTGTTGTCATTATCATTACTATTACTATTATTACTATGATCATCATTACCATAATTCTACTTGTCGTTCGTTCGTTCATTCACCCGTTGCGCCTGAAATCGTAATTAACATGACTGCGGAGTTAAAGTCACTTCACTTTGATGTAAAATGGGGTGATGATTGACAACTGAAAACATTTAAGAAAAACATACGCACACATACACGTATAAATGTTCCACATTACGAATCTTATCAGAATCTTATTCTAACTCAATTGTTATTGTTATCATTATTATTGCTGTTGTTGTTGCTACTGCTGTTGTTTTGTTGTCGTTATTATCCTTTTTGTTCTTCTTTTTCATTTTGTTCTTCTTATCATCATTGTTATTATTATCTCTATGATTTAATTACGATTTTTATTTGTCCTCTCGTTTTCACGTCACACGTTAATCATACAAATCCGAGGCAAGTACACTGCATCAAAGTAGTTAGACCGTCAGTTTATGCACTTTTATTATTTACGCGTCTATCCGAAGGGGAGGTAAAGGAAGATAGAAGAGGAAGGGGAAAGGAAGAAGAAGAAAGGATATTTAAATAAGAGTAGGAGAAAGGGAGAAAGGGGAGTGGGAAAAAGGGAGAGGAAGTGGGTTTAAAAAGAAAAGAGAGATGGGGAAAGAGAAAGGGATGAGAAACAGAGAGGGGCTTAAAGAGGTAAAGGAGAAGGGTAAAAGGAAAGAGAGGGGGAAGGGAGAGAGGATTCAGAGAGAAAAGGGGGATAGGAGAGGGAGGGAAGGGAACAACGAAGCAAAGGAGATGGGAAAGGTGAAGGAGAAAGAGGGGAAAGGAAACAGAAAAAAACGACTTACAATAGGAGGGGAGGAGGGAAATTAAGAAAGAGGGAGTGGCAGAACGGAAAAAGGAAAAGAAAAGGGGAGAGAGGAGGCTAGAGGTAGACGAAGGAGAGAGAAAGAGGGGGAAAGGAAGGAAAAGTCCCTCATGATTTCTTTTTCGTTCCATGGAATTTTAACTCGTTATTATTATCATCATCATCATCGTTATTATTGTTGTCGTTGTTGTCGTTGTTGTTGTTGTTGTTGTTGTTTTTGTTTTTGTTGTTGTTGATGATGATGATGGCGTTGTTATTGTCGTTGTTGTTGTTTGTGTTCTTATTGTCATATTTAGCATCATATTCCTGGTTACTATTATTGTTATAACATTATTATTATAATTATTTTCGTTATTATTATTATTATTATTATTATTATCATTATCATTATTACCATTGTTATTATTATTATTATTATCATTATTATTATTATTATTAATTATTATTATTATTATTATTATCATTATTATTATTATTATTATCATTACTTATTATAATTATTATTATTATTATTATTATTATCATTATTATTATTGTTGTTGTTGTTATCATCATTATTATTATTGTTATTGTTGTTACTATTGTTATTATCATCATTATTATTTCTATTCATATTCTTATTATAATCATTATTATTTGCATAATTATCATACCATAATTCTGCTTGTGTTTCGCCCGTCCGCCAGTCTGTTTGTTTGTTTGTTCGTTGCACTTGTTATTTTCATGACTATTTTTATCATAATTATGAATATTGTTATTATTATCATTAGTATTGGTATTATCATTATCATCATTGTTATTGTTGTTGTTGTTGTTACTATTATTATTATTAATACAATAATTATCATCTTCATCCTTATCGATATTATCATTAAAATTGTTGTTATTTTTTTCTTTCTGGTAATAATAATAATAATTATGATAATTATAACAGTATAATTTTAGTGGCAATCATTAATAAAAACAAAAATAATAATGATAATAATAGTAATAATGATAATAAATCAGTAATAATAATCATCGTCATTATTATTATTATTATTATTATTATTATTATTATTATTATTATTGTTATTGTTGTTATTGTTGTCGTCGCTGTTGTTGTTGTTATTGTTATTTTGTATTATTATTGTTATCATGCATTTTATGATCATGATTAGTACTATTCATGCCCATTATCATTATTATTATCATTATTATTATTATTATTATCAGTAGTAGTAGTATCATCATGATCATTATTATTATTATTATTATTATTATTATTATCATTATTATTATTGTTATTTTTGTTATTGTTGATGCTGTTGTTGCTATCATCATCATCATCATCATCATCATCATCATCATCATCATCATCATCATCATCATCATCATCATCATCATTATCATTATCATCATCTTTATCATCATCATAATCACCATCATAATCATCATTATTATTATTATCATTATTATTATTATTATTATTATTATTATTATTATTATTATTATTATTATTATTATTAATATTATCATTATCATCATCATTGTTATCATTATCTACATTCATGTTCTTATTCTTCATCTTCTTATCTTTATTATTATTATTATTAATATTATTATTATCATTATGATTATCATTATCATTATTATCATCATTATCATCATCATGATATTTCGTTATTATTGTTATCATTATGTATATTATGATGATTATTATTATCATTATTATTTTTACCATTGTTATAATTTGAAATAGTTGCAGTAGTAGTAGTATTACTATAATGACGTTTATTATTTTTATCATTATTGTTATTATTATTATTATTTATATTATTATGTCATTGTTGTTATTATTGGTATCATTGTGGTAATGGTATGATAATAGTATTAATAATGATATTAATAATAATGGTAATAATAATAATAATGATGATAGTAATACTATTGTTAATAATAATGATAATGATAAAAATAATGATTAATGATGATAATAGAAATGATGATGATAGTAATGATTTTATTATTATTATTATTACTATTATTATCGCCATTATTATCATCATTTTATAATCATTACTGTAATAATAATAATGATAATAATAGTAATGATGATAATAATAATGATAATAGTATTAATAATGATAATAATATTAATAATGATAATAATAATAATAATGATAATAATAATAATAATAATAATAATAATAATAATAATAATAAAGATTATGATGACGATAATAATAATGCTGCTACTACTACTACTAGTAATAATGATTATTATCATCATTATAATAATAATAGTGATGATAATGATAATGTTGATAATAATAGTAATAATTATATTGTTCTTATTCTTATTCTTATAATTTTTGTTGTTATCACTATTATTATTTATTATTATTATTATTATTATTATTGTTATTATGATTATTATTATTATAATTATTATTATTATTGTTATTATTATTATTATTATTATTATCGTTATTTTCATTATTATTGTTTTTATTAATATTATCATTATCATTGGTATTATTATAATTATCATTATTATTGTTATTTTTATCATTATGATTACCATTGTTGTTATTAATAGTCGTATTAGTATTAATACTATTAGATTTCTTTATTACCATTAATACTATTTTTGTTGCAATTATTATCATCATTATCATTAATGTTATCATTATTATTATTACTTTTATTATTGTTATCATTATTATTGTCATTATTATCATTATTATTATTAGTTAGTATTATTAATATTATCCTACTACTATTATCATTATTATTTTTTGTTGTAGCATTCTGATTTTAATTATTCCTACTACGGTGTACAGCGTCGTGTCCCTGAAAATTAATATTAATAAGGATAATCATAATCAAACACAGCAATGGTACTCAAGATATTGATGGAAAGGGTCATGAAGATAGAGGTATTTATGTCGATAATTAGAATGATTACAATAAAGATGATCTTAATGAAAATTATAATTATAGTGATCCTAATCAGAATGGCAGCTGTTATAATTACCGAAAATTGTAATCATTATGATAATAGTCATAGTTATCGTGACAGTTATAGTGATCATCATGGCAATATCAACAATGATTGTTAAGAGTAACAAGAGCAATAACAATAACAGTGATAATGATGATAATAATGAAAATCTCAGTAACAGCTAAAGTAATGATTACTGATAATATTATTTTTTTTATTGTAATGATTATGAAAAAAGTGTTTTTGATAATTATATTAGCAGCAGTGGTAATCATTAAAGTTGATAATCATCATGATAGAACGAAAACTAATGCATAACAAAATAAACTGGTAGTGAGAGAGAGAGAGAGAGAGAGAGAGAGAGAGAGAGAGAGAGAGAGAGAGAGAGAGAGAGAGAGAGAGAGAGAGAGAGAGGGGGGGGGGGATAGAGATGGAGATAGAGACAACAAACAGATTAAAAAATCAAGAGACAGACAGAAAGACAGACCAACAGGAAAAAAAAACAACAAAGAAACCAACAGACAGACAGACCAACAGAAAAGAAAACAAAGAAACCAACAGACAGACAGACCAACAGAAAAGAAAACAAAGAAACTAACAGACAGACAGAAAGACAGGCCAACAAAAAAAATCTAACAAAACCAACAGAAAAGAAAACAAAGAAACCAACAGACAGACAGACAGACCAACAAAAAAAACCCCAAGAGACAGACAGACAAACCACCAGAAAAGAAAATAAAAAAAACAGCAGACAGACAGACAAACCACCAGAAACGAAAACAAAGAAACCAACAGACCGACAGACAGACAGACAAACAGACAGACAGACCTCCCAGCCATCAGGGAAAGCAGCCACGCGTTCTCCCAAGGCAAGTCCTCTTTCAAAACCCGCCCTTTTGCCTTTTACTACCATTCTCGCCCTTTACGACCTCTCGGGAATCCTATTCTGCGTCGCGGGGTCTATAAGGATTGAAGGATATGATGTTCTATGAGGCCTCAGGATGTCGTTTATGAGGCGTTGGGTGTCTCGTCAAAGGATATAAGAATGGCTGGGTTAGGCATGGGGGGAGAGGCGTTGAGTGTTTTATTGTTGTTGTTATTATTATTATTATTTTATTATTATTATTATTATTATTATTATTATTATTATTATTATTATTATTATTATTTTATTATTATTATTATTATTATTATTATTATTATTATTATTATTATTTCATTATTATTATTATTATTAGTAGTAGTAGTATTGTTGTTGTTATTATTATTATTATTATTATTATTACTATTATTATTATTATCATTATTATTACTATTATTATCATTATTATTATCGTTCTTCTTCTTCTTCTTCTTATTATTATTATTGTTATTATTATTATTATTATTATTAATACTATTATTATCATTATTGTCATTATTATTATCATTATTATTATTATTATTATTATTATTATCATTATCATTATCATTATTATGTTTGTATGTGGGAGGGAAGGGGTAGGGGTACTTAATCGGTGTGTTGTGGGTATGGGGGGTAGAGTAATGTGCGTGCGGTGGGGGGGGGGGGGGGGGTTGATGTACATGTGGTGGATGTGCGTGTGTGCGTGTGTGTACAAGGACAATGTGTGCACGTGTATGTGTATGTTTGTGCATTAGGTGAAATGTATGTAAGTTTTGTCTGTATGTTGAGCTGGGCTAGTGTTAAATTGTTTTTATTTTGTATGTATGTTTGTGCGATCCAAAAAGACAATTTATGGTATTTTAGATGTAGGAGATAAGAAAATAAGGAATGATATGTTGTGGGCTACAGCAAAATATTAGTTTACACTATTTAATTTAGAAAATAGCTACACGAAACACACACACATAAACACACGCGCTCACAGGAACACACACACACACACACACACACACACACACACAAACACACACACACAGACACACAAAAAAATAAATAAACAAATAAAAATAAAGACTTAAAATAAAAAAAGTGCACAACCGAACACCTTTCTCTCTCCCCCGCCTCCTACAGAACTGCAGTCGTGGTCACTCTGGCGAGCGTGATCTCCGTCCTGATAGGCCAGAGCATCAGGGCGTCGGAAGGAGAAGGCACGGACGTCGCGAAAGCTAATCAGAGCCTCGTTATCCTTATGGCTTTGCCTTGGCCGCGCAGAGGTGAGTGGGAAAGGCCGATTATTATGTCTATTTATTCATTCGTTTATTTATGTGTTGATCTGTTTAGTTATTTAGTTAGTTATTCATTTATTTATTGATATATTTATTTATTTTTCGTAAGAGAGATTGAAGGATATATAGAAGAGATAAAGAGAAAGAAACATCTGCCTATCTTCAGGGTTCCCAACAACCATGAAAATCGGATAAAAAACTTGAGAAATGAGTTTTACTTTCTCGTGTCAGGGAACGATCATAATAGAAGGGGGGGGGGGGGGGTCGGGGGATTTGATTAGCCCTAAAAGAGAAATTGTCTGTCTGTTGTCTCAGCAGAAGCGTTCTTTGCAACCAGTGCTATTTCTCTTGGTACATTCACGACAATACTCTTGTAAACCATCGGCCAGTTTGTAAAAATTGCGAGAGGCTTGATCCAATTAATATTTAGACAAATAAATGCCTATCACTGCATATGCCTATCTATCAGATAAGTCGATAGAGCAACGCATATCGACCATGCAGATAGATAGGTATGCCTCTAGTTCTGTGTATGGAGACGTCTATACATTTGAATATCCAATGGTCTCCCACAGATTTAACAAACCGAATGTCTCGAAATATGTCTCGAACAGTCTCATTGATTCGATTAGGAGTGTTTCGAAGCTTCATTTAACTCTAATACTAAGAGCGTGGCTTCTTTACTATTTTAACACAGGACGAGTATAGTCTAGTTTCACCGTTTCAGTACAGTGACTATTTATTTTAACAATCAGGGCAATGTGTGATATTGGAAATATATCGAAATGGTTATAATGTAATTTTGGAAATTTCTCAGGTCGAAATTAAGGAAAAAACATCGAATATATATTTTATGATATGCTGCAATGCTAGGTAGATAATACGATAGCTATGGATATAAATAAGTAGATAGTTGGATAGTGATAGATAGATACCTGGCTAGTGGTCGATAATGATAGAGAACTGGATAGTTGTCGATAGTGATAGATAGAGAACTGGATAGTGGTCGGTAGTGATAGATAGAGAACTGGATAGTGGTCGATAGTGATAGAAAGAGAACTGAATAGTGAGAGATATAAATATATAGGAATAGATATAAACAGATACCGACAAATAAATATAAATAATAGGCTATAGATAGAAATATAAACAATCCCGCTATTAGCCTACCACAGACCTCTTCCCCACCCCCAGACCCCTCCCCCACCGCCTGACCCCTCCCCCACCACCTGACCCCCTCCCTCATCTCCCCCTTCAGACAGTCCCTGGTACGTCCGCCGTTGGGAGCGCAGCCAGACGAGGACCCCCGATGACCCCAACAAGAGGAAATTCGACCCCAATGACCCCACTGACCCGGATGACCCCGACGCCCCGGAATGGACTGCTCCGGACATGTCGACCTTCGGGAATGAGGACACCTGGAATTGGAATCGAAGGCCGTCGGAATTGCCGCCCTGGACGCCGGTGGATGTGAGGTGGGTGGATGAGGGGGCGAGGTGGATGAGGGGTGGGGGGGTGGATGAGGGGTGGGGGGGGTGGATGAGTGGGGGGTGGGGGTGGGTGGATGAGGGGTGGGGGTGGGTGGATGATGGGGGGTGGGGGTGGGTGGATGAGTAGATGAGTAGGGGGGTTGAGTGAATGGGTGGATAGGGGAATGGGGGCTGGGAAGTGGATGAGAGAGGGGGTGGGGGAAGGGAGTGGATGAAGGAGGGGGGGAGTGGATAAGGGAGGAATTGGAATCGAAAGCCGTCGAAATTGCCGCCCTGGATGCCGGTGGATGTGAGGTGGGGGGGGGGGGGTGGATGAGTGGATGGTGGATGAGTGAATGGTTGGGTGGATTTGGGAATCTAGGCTGAGAAGAGGGAGGGGGATGGGGAGTGGATGAGAGAGGGGGAGGAAGGTGAACGGGTGGATGAGGAGGGGGGGGAGTGGATGAATAGATGGATGAGTCGATGGGGAATATGGGTGGATGAAGTATTCAGAGTCATAGCACTGTGAATGTTTCGGGAATATAAATCTTCTGTGAGTTGGATGTGTGGATGAGGCGGATGTTTTAGGTGGATAGGGGAGGTAGGGGGAGGGGAGATTTTAATGTGTGAATGAGCTTTCTTTTGTTTTCTTTCTAACACGTAAATGTATCTCTCTCTCTATATATATCTATCTATCTATATTTCTCTCTCTCTCTTTGTAAGTATCTCATTCAATCTGTTTCATACTAAATCTCTCTCCCTCCCTCCCTCCCTCCCTCTCCCTCCCCATCTCCTTCCCTCCCTATTTCCTTCCTTCCTTCTCTTCCTCCCTCTCCTTCCTTCCCTCACTCCCTCTCTTCCTCCCTCCCTCCCTGTCTCACTCCCTTCTTCCCTCCCTCCCTCCCTGCTTCCCTCCTTCTCTTCCTTCCTCCCTCCCTCCCTCTCCCTTCATATTTCCCTCCCTCCCCCCTTCATCCCTTCCTCCCTCCCTCCCTCCCTCCCTCCCTCCCTCCCTCCATCCCACCCTCTCTTCCTCCCTCCCTCCCACCCTCCCTCCCTCCCTCTTATCTTATCCTTCCCTTCATTATTCTATTTGCAATTTGTACGACATGAATCCCACACGAGTAACAGCCAAGTCCAATTCACACAGCGACTCCTTAGCAACGGGTTCCTCACGTCAAGCCGAGGCCGCCAAAATAGAGGAGGAGTTGGCCAAACGCAACCTCACCCTGGCCCACGGCTCTGCCTCCTACAAGCACCAGCAAGCCTTCAGGAAAACGCATCCCCTGGCGACGAAAATGGCGAAGCAGGGCTACCTTATGGACGAAGCCACAGCTGCTTTTAAGTCGAGGTATTATTATTATTATTTTTTTTTGGTTTTTGGTTTTAGTTTTTGCTTGTTTATGATTTTGTTTTGTTTACAGGTGGTTTATAGGTATTATTTTTGTTCTTCTTTTTCTTTCTTTTAGCTTGTTTATGATTTTGTTTTGTTTACAGGTAGTTTTCTTCTCTTTTCACTTTTTTTTGTTTGTTTATTTATGGGGATTTTGGTTGGATATTATGCAGTAAGATATTTTTGTATTGTTCTTTTTTTTTTTATTTTTTTACGAGGGGGATCGAGGCTATGGTAATATGAATTTTGGTTCCAATCTTAGGTCCTTGAAATAATGCTGATTCCCTCTAGCATTATATATAATCTCAACCTTAGCATTCACCAATCCTAATAATTGACTTATAATGATAATCAGCATAATGAATACAAAATTCAAAATACGGATAGCAATCAGTAGACATAAGATTTAATCAAAACATTCAACACCATCCTAAAGGCTCAACATGACCCGAGAAACAACAACATTCGACTCGCAGTGGGTTGGCGACCTGTCCGGGTCTCCTTACTGCGACCAGACCCTGCTACGCCCCAGCCCTCCCCCCTGCGACGCGGCCTACCCGTACAGGTCAGCCGACGGGACCTGCAACAACCTGAAGAATCCTACGTGGGGAGCGGCTTTCACGCAGTTCCGACGCGCAATGCCGCCGGATTACGGGGACGGTGAGTGGATTTATTCTTTGGGGGAAAAGGGAGGGGAGGAAGGAACGCCATTTTGATCCTAAGCGAGGGATTAAAAGCAGTCGGAGACTTGATTGAAATATCTGTTATCTATCTATTCGAAGTGGGGATGGGGTGGGGTGGGTGGGGGGGGGTTGGAGAAGGAGTTGATTGATTGATTATTTAGAATTATCTGCCGCGTCAACTGCGAGGGTCATTAGCGGCGAATACCTTGTGGGAGTAAGATGTTAAGATATTTAAAACGTTTAGAAATATATTAATAGATAATGTCTCTTATAAGTAAGTAAGTAACAATGAATACTATACTAAAATCAAAGCACAAATATGCTTTGGAGAGGTCATTCAGATTCCAAACGAATAACTAAAGTCCGAAAACATAACAAAAGAAAAAAAAAAAATACTCTCTTTGCATTCAAGGAAAGAAAAGAAAGGTTTCTTAAAATTTCTGATAAAGTAATCCGGGTACAAGACTAAAATTTCTGCTATTTACGCAATCCGGAAGAGAAGAAGGGATTATCTACAGTAGGCGATATACCATTTGGATCCAAAATGAATGACAAAAAGATCCGGAAACTTGACTCAAACGACAACTATCTCTGCACTCTGGAAGAGAAAGGGAAGTTATCTTAAAGTTTCTACAGATGGGGATTGTACTATTCTGACCCCAAATAAATGATAAAACGTCCCAGAAATCCTAAAATATCTATTCTTTTTACACTCGAAGGAAACTTCTCTGAAACTTCTTTTGGACTGGGATGTTCCATCTCAACCGCAAACGACCCAAAAAATCCAGTAACTTCTAAGAAAAAAATATTTACCCGTGTTCTCAGAAGGAGTAATGGGTTACCTCAATCCTTCTCCAAAGCGGGATTGAGCTACTTTGACCTAAGGTAAATAATCCAAAAATCCAGCAACTTATTTAAAAATATTTACTCTCTCTGTACTCAGCAGGAATAACGGGTCATCTCTGAGATACTTTGACCTAAGGTAAATAATCCAGAAATCCTGGAATTTCTTCCTAAAATACCTACACCATAAATCCGTGTTTCTGGAGTATGTTACGATATGACACTGAAACCAGTTAAATATCACGTGAGTTAGAATGTCAAATGCTATTTATTCCTAAATGAAACAAACGGATTAAGAATTCAGGACGACTTAGATGAAGGACATAAAACTCTCTAGGGAAAAAAAAAACAAATGAAGACGAGAAAATGATAAATGCCGGACTCGAATAATAAGAGACAATACATTTCGTTAAAAGTATGTTCCAAAATAAGAATGCAAATTAATGAGTAACAAATGAAAAGTATGAAATAAAAAGTAAAAAGAATAAGTAAGAAAAAGAAGAAATAGTAAGAGTTTGTTTCTAATAATACTAAAATGTGACGTTTTCCTCAGACTAGAAGACGTGCCAGACAGGAAAGACGAAACTGATTCATTTAGTTTTTACAGTCTGACGAGGAACTTAATTTAGCTCAAAACGTCGCGATTTTTTTTTGTTTTGTTTTTTCTCTCTGTTGCTGTGGCTCATTTCATTTCATGTGCGTCACTGTTCTTGCATGTTTATACATATGTCTGTACATGTATATGTTAGGCCTATAGTTGTTAGTAAGCGTATACGTGTTTATATACCGGATCATACTTGCACACACACACACACACACACACACACACACACACACACACACACACACACACACACACACACACACACACACACACACACACACACTAGACTCCGTAAAATTAGCACAACAGAGTGTATTACCCAGCGTCTCGTCTACACAAGGATATCGTTCCCCAATCATTGATTCAGTTGCAAGGCAGACGTCCAACTCAGATTACGCCGAAGCATGAGATCACTGCCCATTGCCGTCTACCCTACCTCGTTATGCTTGCTGTTGGGGTAGACGTGCATTAATATCATTATGGTTTGAATTATGATTAAATAGTTTTATAGCAAGTTCTTTGGGATTCTTGGAATGTGTAGACGAACTATAATGCATAAATAATTTTTGTAGTGATTAATAACTGGAAGGAAAGTAATAATAATGTAACTGACTTGTAAGATTATTCTTGTTAGAGTCAAATCCACATTTCCTTCTGAAATGCATGCGGAGATAATTCATTAATTAGAATTATATCAAGACAAACCCAAGGAGACGATGCGGTGGCGGGCAGGAGAGAAGGATTGAAATCTGAGAGGAAGAAGGTGGATGGACGTCTCTTGCGGTTGACAAACGATACAGGGGTATGACGAAGGAGGAAAAGGGGGAAGGGAATGAGAAGTGGGGGGGAAGAAGAAGGAAATGTAAAACTATTTTGGAACAAGGGGCGAGAACGGAGAATGTGAAATAGAAGTGCTCAGAAAAAGAGAAGAAAATATGTGTTCCAGGGCGGAGAGGAAACAGCTATGAAGAGAATGAGTAAAAGATACATACCCACACGTACTCACACGCCTTCCTGTGTGCTAATATACATTTCTAAATACATCTACCTATCTCTCTTCTATACGATACCAACCCATCTCTTCAGCCTTATTACCCTCCACATACCAAACGTACTAACCCCCCCCTCCCCCTCTCCCTCCCTCCCCCTCCTCCTCCCCTAGGCGTCTCATCTCTCCGCCTCGCTCGCGACGGCACTGACCTCCCCAGCGCGCGCCTCATCACCAACATCGTCCACAGTAATAAGCTGGTCGAGTCTCGCTCCTACACCGTCCTCACCATGAGTTGGGGGCAGTTCGTCGATCACGACATCACGGCCACTGCGCTGTCCAAAGGTGGGTTCTGAGGAACTTTTTTTTTTTTTTTTTTGTCTTTTTTTAAGTTTCTGAGTTTGAGTTCTGTGTTTTTTTGTTTTTGTTTTTTGTTTTTTTGTTTTGCCTGTCCCTTTTTTTTTGTGTGTGTGGGGGGGTATTTATGAGCTTTCTGTCTTTGTCTTTTTCTGTCTGTCTGTCTGTCTGTCTGTCTCTCTGTCTCCCAGTCTCTCAGTCTCTCAGTCTCTCTCTCTCTCTCTCTCTCTCTCTCTCTCTCTCTCTCTCTCTCTCTCTCTCTCTCTCTCTCTCTCTCTCTCTCTCTCTCTCTCTTTCTATCTCTCTCTCTCTTTCTTTCTCTCTTATACCCTTAACGATACAATAAAAAAATAATAAGTAACTAAATAAATCAGTAAACATTAATTGATAAATAAGAAATAAATAAGTAGATAAATAAATTGATAAATAAAATAAAAAGTAAATAGATACATAGACAAAAAAATAGATATATAGATAATAATGTTAATAGATATATTGCTGAAAAAAGTAAATGGAGAAATAGGCAAAAAAGTAAATAGGTAAATAGATAAAGAAATAAATAGATAAACAGATAAAAAGTAAACAAATAAACAAACAATTAGAAATCAAATAAAGAAACAAATATAAATCAAATAAAGAAACAAATAAAAATCAAATAAACCAATAAACAAACAAACAATTAAAAACATTTAAAAAACAAACACAAACAAGCGAATTAAGACATAAAATCAAATCAAAACAAACAAATCAAAACAACCAACCAACCAACCAAAACAAAACACCCAATCCCCCCAAAAAAACAAAAACAAACTAAAAAAAAAAAAAAAAGAAAAAAAATCTAAACTTCCACCCACACCCTCCACAAAATCTCCCCCTCTCCCCCTCTCCCTCTTCCCTCTCCCCCCCTGCAGGCTCCAACAACAGCGCCATTCCCTGCTGCTCCGTCGAAGTCCTCGAGGAACCTTCCCTCCTCCACCCGCAGTGCGCGTCGATCCCCGTGCCGGCCGACGACCACTTCTATGCCGCCCACAACCTCACCTGTATGGAATTCACGCGCTCCGCCCCCTCGTCCAGGTGTAATTTTGGTGAGTATGGGGGTGTGGTGGGTGGGGAGGGGGTGGGGGGGTGGGGTGGGGGGAGTGGGGGATGGGGAGGGGGTGGTGGGTGGTGGGATGGGGATAGGGGGTGACTGTTGGGGTGGAGGTGGGGGTAGGGGTGTGGGGGGTGTTATTATGATGATAATGGTGATGATAGAAATGATGAGTATGATGATGATGATGATAATGATAATAATCTTTATTATTATTATTATCCTTATTTTTATTATTATTGTTAATATTATTGAAATTGTTATTGTTAATATTATTGAAATTGTTATTGTTAATGTTATCATCATCACCATCACCATCACCATCACCATTCACCATTCACCATCACCATCATAATAAATATCCTTATAATTCTCATTCTCATTATCATCATCATCAGCCCCACCCACATCATCCTCATCCTTATTACTCTCCCTCCCCTGCCTCCCCAGGCCCAAGGGAACAGATCAACCAACAGACAGCTTTCCTGGACGGTTCTGTGATTTACGGAACGTCAGACGAACAGCTCACTTCGCTCAGGATACACAAGGACGGTCTATTGGATTCGCAGGTAGGGAAAGACTTAGAGGTGAAAGCTTCGTGAACTTTTTTTTTTTTAAAGGGAAAGTTTGTGGGGAGAGGAAGGGGGAAGGGGAAGGGGAAGGGGGGAGGGGGAGGAGGGGGGGAAAGGGGAAGTTGTGAAGGCATTTGATGGGGAGAATCAGTGAATTTCTAAATGATAATGGTAATGATTATAGATGAAAAGAAATCGTGTTTTATTTTTTTAAATTCTTTCTTTTAAATCACTTTTTCGATAAGATATAATTCAATAATAATACATGCTATTTTGTATTAAGATCCTTCGCAGCAGGCAAGTTATACAATGTCGAAATTATTGAACAGATTCTTCCTGTAATTATTACATTTCTCACTTTACTCCTGTTTACTATTTATTCTATTTTTTTTTTTTTTACTTACTCTTCTCTTTACTTTTTTTTTGTTTTGTTTCCTCTTTTCTCGTGGTTTTAAGAGCTCTGCTATTTTTATATTTTCTTTCTTTTCCACCGTTTACTCATATATGGCTCTTGTTTATAATTAATCCTTGTTATTTACTATATCTTTTTCACTGACTCTTTTGCTTACTCTTTACTCCTATTTTCTCTGCCAGGTGATTATTATCTCTTCTTATTCACTATTTACTTCCATTTTACTCTCTCCTTTATCCCTTTCCTCGTGTCTACTCTCTCGTACTCTCTCAAATGGCTATTAACTCCGCCTATTCACTATTTTCTTTTCATTTACTCTCCTTTACGCTTTTACTCGTATTTACTCTTCCATTCTCTCCTTTCTCTGGTTATTTACTCTTGCTATTCGTATCTTCCTTTTCATTGACTCCTTTTTACTTTTTTTTATTTTTTTATTTACACACCTCAGGAGACTATTATTTAGTATTTTTTTTATTTAGTATTTACTTTCATTTTACTCTTTACTCATACTTACTCTCCGATACTCTCCCCAGGTGACTATTAACTCTTCGTATTCATATTTCCCTTATAATTGGCTCTTTCTTTTACTCGTTACTCGTATTTACTCTCTCCTGCTCTCTTCAGATGACTACTAACTCCTCTTATATACTATTTCCTTTTCACTTACTCTTTTATTTACTCTTTTATTCATACTTAGTCTCCTATACTCTCATCAGGTGACTATTAACTGTTAATATTTACCATTTACTTTTCTTTATTTCTTTCTTTACTCTTTTATGCGCATAATTAATCTTCGCACTCATCTTTTCCTTTTTTATTGACTTTTTCCTTTATTCTTTACTCATATATACTCTTCCATACTCTTTTTATTCATCTTTTCCTTTTCATTGACTCTCCTTTACTCTTTTACTCGTATTTACTCTTCCATACTCTCCCTAGGTGTCTATTAACTCTTTTTCTATACCATCTCCTCTAAGCTGATTCTTTCCTTTACTCTCTTACTCCCATTTACTCCCCCATACTCTCTTCAGATGACCATTAACTTCTCCCGTTCACCATATACTTTCCATTGACACTTTACACTCGTCTTTACTCTCCTCAGGTGACTCTAGATGGGCGTGAACTCCTCCCGGCATCCAAAGACCCCGACGACGGGTGTAATGTTGAGGATCAGATCAAATACGATCGCTATTGTTTCAAGTCCGGTAAGGTCACGGGCGCTTCTTAATGGTGATTGTAGATAGTAAATAATAATATTATTTTGACTATTGTTTCAAGTCTGTTAAGGTCACGGACGATTCTTAATAGTAGTTGGAGATAGAAAATAAGGTTATCATCCTTATTGCTATTGTTTCAAGTTCGGCAAGGTCACGGTCGTTCTTAATGGTGATTGTAGACAGTAAATAACAATCTTTCCACTATTGTTTCACGCCCGCAAGGTTATGGAAGCTTCTTAATGGT
>NC_061840.1:2721418-2723918 GCF_019202785.1 Penaeus chinensis
GACCCATCTTCCTCTTCCCTCCCACTGCCCGTCATCAACGCAGGTATCCGGCAAGCTGTTCCAAGGAAGCAATCCTTACGGCTTAGATCTGGTGTCTGTGAATATACAACGAGGTCGTGATCACGGCGTGGCAAGCTACACGAAGTGGAGAATGTACTGTGGTCTCCCTGCTGTGGGGAACTTCAGCGATCTGGCGCAAGACATGGATGCAGGGGCCCTAGATAGTATCAAGAAAGTGTACAAGTAAGAAGTTTGTCAAGTACTAGTTGGGATTTTGGGTTTTGTACAAGAAAGCTTTCTATAGCTAGTACGAATTTGGGTTTTGTACAAGTAAGAAAGTTGTCTATAGCTAGTAGGAATTTCGGTTTTGTACAAGTAAGAAATTTGTCTCGTACTAGTTGAAGTTTCTGAATTACATTTCTTCTTTTACCGAAAAAAAAAAAAATCCCAGTAGCCTATAGGGAATTTGTCCTTAAACAATTTATTATCCGTTTTCTGAGTTTTAAATCCTCCCAATTTTCTCCATCCTCTTCTCACAATGTCCATTTGTCCTTTCTTTTGAACACCTCGCAAAGTCTTTCTTTACCGAATGGCCTCCGAATTTTCTCCCTCTTACTCTTTTTTATTCAGAATTTCTTAAGAATCTCATAATTTCTCCCATTTATCATAATTTAACATCATTCCCTATTTGTCTTAAGAACCTCATAATTTCCCCTATCTACCCATTTTCCTTCTTATTTGAACAACACCCCAATTTTTAAATTCTGTTTTAATGGCTCCCAAAAACCTCCACCGAAGGCATGTTGACGACATCGATTTCTACACGGGAGGCTTGGCAGAGCGGCCGATCCAGGACGGGCTTGTGGGGCCGACCTTCGCCTGCGTGATTGCTGATCAGTTCCTCAGGCTGAAGAAAGGAGACCGCTTCTGGTACGAGAGCAACGAGAAACCGGTGGCTTTTAGTGGAGGTACGATCTGTTGTTGTTGATTGCTGGGGTTAATTCTGTTATATTTGTGGTTTGGAAAAAGGGGACACACTCATGCACGAAGGCATACGACCGCACACACACACGCATGTACACGCGCGCGCGCACGCGCTCACACACACACACACACACACACACACACACACACACACACACACACACTTACGACTACCTTTTTGAATACATCTTGTGTTAATTCCTCCCTTTTCACTCACCACTAGTTCCTCGTTCCCTCAGCCCCCAGAGAGCACATCATAAACCAATCTCCCATTTTTCTCAACGACAAACCAAAACATATTCTAAATTAATTCCCGCTTTCACCCATAGGCCACATCTTAAATTAATCTCCCTGTTTTCCCTCAAACACCAATCAAAACAAATCCTTTTTCTCAACCGCCATAGAGAACACCGTATACTAATTTCTCTCTTCTTTTCAACTTCCGCTAATCCTCCCGTCTTTCTTGAACTCCCTATATATCACATCCTAAATGCATTCCCCTTTTATCTCACACCCTGTACTAACCCCTCCCCATTTTTCTCACTCCCCATAAAACACATGCTATATTAACTCCCCCATTTTCTCACCCACAATAAACACATGCTATATTAACTCCCCCTTTTTCTCACCCACAATAAACACATGCTATATTAACTCCCCCGTTTTCTCACCCACCATAAAACACGTCCTATACTAACCCCTTCCTCCATTTTCTCAACCCCAGCACAACTTAGCGAACTCCACAAGACCAGCCTGGCGCGCATCCTGTGTGACACCGTACCTGAATTAGGCTCCATTCAACGCTGGCCACTCAGGAACTACGCCACAGGGAACCCACGCCTGCCATGTTCTTCGCAGTCGATCCCCAGGGTGGACCTCGGGGCATGGGAAGAGGGCGACCTGTACAAGATCGAGTTGTTCAAGATGGACTACACGCCAAGAGGATCGGCTGGACAGAGATAGGAGCTGGATTCTGTTCATTTGTTTCGTTTTTTTAGGAGAATGGCATTTGATTCTATACATTTATTTTACTTTTATGTTTGTTTTTATAGAGAATAGGGATTCGATTCTGTTAATTTAGTTTACTTTTTATTATTTTTTTTTTTTTTAGAAGAATTCGATTCTATTCATTTATTTCACTTTTTGTTAGTATCTTACTATTTTTATTTTTACTTTAAGATTGTGTGTAAATACGTCTTCTTCCTAGTTGCTGTGAATCTCAATCTGCTGAATGCATTATAGTGGTGTGGATGTTCGAGATCATTTTTTAAAAAATCATTATTGTTGTAATTTCGTTTTTTGATTGTTCATTCTGTTCATCAGCTGTTCTGTAGAAGCAAAGGGAACATTCATTTCCTTTGACTTTTCATGTACGTTTATAGATAGTCTTTGAATGATCCTTAATGTTGCTTAGTTTTTTGTACTTCAAAAAAGAAAAGAAAAATGTAAAAAAAGTGATCTTATGCAACCTTAACAGTCTCATACCAAAGATATGATTTCTTTTTAAATACATGGT
>NC_061840.1:2728918-2736418 GCF_019202785.1 Penaeus chinensis
CACCAATATAGGTCCGGTTATAGCTTTAAAATGCCCCTAGAATAGCTAGTTTTCCTTTTGTTGTAGTTTTTTTTTTTTTTTGTTTTTGCTTCGCTCGCCCCCTTCCTCTCAAGAAAAAGCTGAAATGACGTCCCTGATTAGAACACACACGCACATACGTTCGATTACACATACACATACAGGCGCCCCAAAATGACTGAATGGCAGCTTGAGGTGTTGATAAATAATGGATGTGAATACCTGTGTAAACTGAAACAAATCAATACATACATTTAAACAAACAAACAAAAAAAACCCACAAATATATAGATGGGCACACACACACATACACACACACACACACACACATACACATACACATACACATACAAATACACATACACATACACACGCACACACACAAACACAAGCGCAAACACATATACATATATGCGCATGACTATACAAAGTCAACAGAAGTAATGAAAAAATCTAAAGGAAATGACTTTCTGGCATTCCACAAATAACATCACACAACCACCTACATCACTATTATAGCACATGGTTCTGCTATAGCCAATGTATTTTTTCTTTAGAATTATCATCACGGCTACTTGATTAATTTGAGTATACAACTATCTTTTTTTTTTTTATATCGCAATACGTTTTCTTCCAATATTTGCATATTATTCTATGCAATATTTTTATCATAACAGTTGGGTTAGTATAATAGTCATTAAGTCTGCCAATACATTTACTCTTATTAATTATATTAATGATGTTCATGGTACAATGATTAGCACTACCATAACAACGATCAGTATACCCCAAGCGAATGTGTATATATACGTATAATCATATAATATACACATAATGGATCGTCAAAATCTGTTTCAGCGATTTCATAGAACTGATCACAACCTGAACAATGACGAAGAAATGACCTATGTAAGCTCTGCCAGTATCCATGCATAAGTTCTTAACCCCCTGCAGAATAAGTTATTAATACTGTCTCTGGATTCCATTCATAAAACTTCTTTTATATTTAATTCACAAAACTTGCCTTCAGATTCCATTCTAAAAACATCACGAATCTTCCATTCATAGGACAGTCACTACACACCATTCACAAAACTGTCTTTGGATATCATCCGCAAAACCTCCAGAGCACTAATTCAACAAGACTTTATAAATGATACATGTAAACTTGTATTCTTCTGAAAGCTAAGCTATGATGACAGCTACAAAATTGCAACACATGAACTGCTTATCAAAAAGTAAGTTTATTATTTTCATGTGAAGGCAAATGTATTCTTAGTATCATTCACTTTTCTTATCGGATGACTATTCTAAAAACTTCTCTATGCTAAATGGCAACATTATGAGTATGATCCGTGAAGGAACGAAAATGACTGTTTTTCAGTTCATCATTATGCTCATTTTCAAGTTATTTTGAAAAAGGAAACTCAATTTTCATATAAAATAAGAGAAAGTCTGATTTCTTCTGCTCATAGAACAAAAAATAAAAATCTGGATAAGAGGATTTTAGTATTCACCACATGGTTAACAAAACTAAAAAAAAAAAGGAAAGAAAAGAAAATCCTCCTCCACCTGCAATAATGTATGTAAATCACATTATACCATTTCCAACCCCCTAATAACTGCTCTCACACTCAGGGGGATTGAAGTATCCGAAAACGTTGAGTTCGTAAAGGCTGGCAAACACCATAAAGATGAGGTACCAAAACATGAGGACAATCCCATACTTCTTGTCCAGCTTCCACCCATTCATGTGTGTTGCAACAATAAGGAACACGACAGTGGAGAAGAGGGAGACAGTGGAGTAAGTCAGGCCTGGAATACGAAGGGATTTTCATCAGTAAGAGAGCACTGGTGGCAGCAGTGGGATTATGAGTGTTTATGATAGTGGAGTAGTAATAGTAGTAATAACCATCATAATAGCAAAACCTTTTGTAGTTATCATTATCTATTTACTTCTTGCTCATTGAGATCACAATCATAGTTACAAAATCAGCATTACAAATTACCTCTGCTTTCGACTGGGACAACAGAACCAGGGTCAACAATGGCTGTTTTAAGGAACCATGGAAGACCTAAGCACAGGAGAATGTCAAACACATTGCTGCCAATGGCGTTGCTCACAGCCATATCACCAAAACCTGCAAAATTAGTGGGCATTTTAATACATTGTAAATGTAAATTAATAAGATATATTTATATATATTCTTTACATAGTCCCTTTTCTTTTTCTTTGACGAAAACGTTTTTGGATGTAGTCTATCATAGCGTTATGTATATTTCATCCTTTCTGAGATATAATCCAGACACATATTAATGAAACCAGAAAAGGAAATTATAAATTCCTAAATATTCGGGTACTATCAGTAGTTCTAACAAGGTGTCTGATCAACAAGAAAACGAATGACCAATCGTCTACATCACTTGTGAAGAGAGATGCACAAATACATATATCTGAAAAAAAAACAATGTCTATATCATTCTCTCTCTCTCTGTGTTCGTGCAATAACACACACATAATACACACTGACACGTGGATAGGCATACACACAGGCAGAGACACATACCCACACACACGTTTATATAATGCCAGCGATCATCCATTTCCCTTACCTTGTTTGGCCACGCACAGGGATGAGAGCGCATCGGGAACGGACACTCCGACGGCGATGAAAGTCAGACCCATAACAGTGTCGGGAATGCCAAGGGTGAAGCCTGGGAAGTGAAAACGCGGAATGTAACTTGAGTGCTTTTGTCTTTTGTCTTTTTTTCTCTCTTTGGCTTTTTTTTATTTCATTTATTTATTTATCTATTGTATATTTCTTTATTATTTATTCATTTATTTTTGTTATATAAAGATCCACGTTATCAACTCCCATCCATTGAAAGCCATTTGACACAGCAAAGAGAACTGATACCACGATCACCCACTCACCAATGACGGTTATCATCCAAACCATGATGTAGGAATAAGCAGCGATCCACAACATACTCATGATGAACGTAAACAAGTACCAGCGTCGAAAACGTTCTCGGCGGCAGTCAGGTGTTGTGAAGTGATGAAGAGCCACCAGGGGCAGCTTCACCACCCAGCTTACACGTTCTCCGACACCCACAGGCATAGTCCAAGGGGATACATCTTCATCCTGTGGGATTTCAAAGGAGGTAGCATGTGGTAGGATGTTCTTTTTCTACTGTTTGAACTTGATTGCTTTCTTCCTTTTCTACGTTTGGAACATCTTCTCTGTCGACATCTAATGCATTTTCCCCCCATTTTGGATCGATACATAATCTACTTTTTCAAACGGGCGGCAGTAATCTACTTAGTTTTTTTTTTTTTTTTTTTTTTTTTTTCAATAGCTGGATCACATAGGGATTCCATTAACTTCTTATTATCTAAATTTTAATTTCACTAATTGCTTGACCCGATTCTGTTTCGGATAATCGTAATGAGTCAATAATTTTGTTAATCTGAAATCACTGATAGTCGAGCATAGTTCGGTATCTCCTCGAAACCCACCATCTTTACAACTTTATAAAACCTCCTGCACGGCCCAGTATAACCTTAAAATGTGTTATGCGATAATCAATAAACTCACTTAGGTTTCTCAGCTGCATTGTGCAATGGTGACTAAACTTGAATCTATGCAATAGTGACTATACTTAAACCTATGCAATGGTGACTAAACTTGAATCTTGCAATGGTGACTAAACTTGAATCTATGCAATAGTGACTATACTTAAACCTATGCAATGGTGACTAAACTTGAATCTTGCAATGGTGACTAAACTTGAATCTTGCAATGGTGACTAAACTTGAACTTATGCAATAGTGACTATACTTAAACCTATGCAATAGTGACTATACTTAAACCTATGCAATGGTGACTAAACTTGAATCTTGCAATGGTGACTAAACTTGAATCTATGCAATAGTGACTATACTTAAACCTATGCAATGGTGACTAAACTTGAATCTTGCAATGGTGACTAAACTTGAATCTATGCAATAGTGACTATACTTAAACCTATGCAATGGTGACTAAACTTGAATCTTGCAATGGTGACTAAACTTGAATCTTGCAATGGTGACTAAACTTGAACTTATGCAATAGTGACTATACTTAAACCTATGCAATAGTGACTATACTTAAACCTATGCAATGGTGACTAAACTTGAATCTTGCAATGGTGACTAAACTTGAATCTATGCAATAGTGACTATACTTAAACCTATGCAATGGTGACTAAACTTGAATCTTGCAATGGTGACTAAACTTGAATCTTGCAATGGTGACTAAACTTGAACTTATGCAATAGTGACTATACTTAAACCTATGCAATAGTGACTATACTTAAACCTATGCAATGGTGACTAAACTTGAATCTTGCAATGGTGACTAAACTTGAATCTTGCAATGGTGACTAAACTTGAATCTTGCAATGGTGACTAAACTTGAACTTATGCAATAGTGACTATACTTAAACCTATGCAATAGTGACTATACTTAAACCTATGCAATGGTGACTAAACTTGAATCTTGCAATGGTGACTAAACTTGAATCTTGCAATGGTGACTAAACTTGAACTTATGCAATAGTGACTATACTTAAACCTATGCAATAGTGACTATACTTAAACCTATGCAATAGTGACTATACCTAAACCTATGCAATGGTGACTAAACTTGAATCTTGCAATGGTGACTAAACTTGAACTTATGCAATAGTAACTATACTTAAACCTATGCAATAGTGACTATACCTAATCCTATGCAATGGTGACTAAACTTGAATCTTGCAATGGTGACTAAACTTGAATCTTGCAATGATGACTAAACTTGAACTTATGCAATAGTGACTATACTTAAACCTATGCAATGGTGACTAAACTTGAACCTTGCAATGGTGAACCTGACTTACCTTCATTTCCGGTGCCATGGATTTAACTCCTGCAGATTCCACTTCCGTCGCCTCCACCTCCTTCGGGACGTCACTCACGGCTGCGGAGAGTTACATACGTTAAGTTACGACCCAGCAAGTAAATCTCTCTGATGAGAATGATATTAGAACCCAATGTAATGTAATGTAGATTCTTGTATTTTTCTCTCTCTCTTTACAAGTAATAACGTTTGGAAATTGTTTTTTTTTATATATATAATAACAATTCTTCACGGTAAAATCATTTTAATAAGTTTTCTTTCATGACCTACTCCTCTACCTGATCTAGATAATGTATTGGTTTCTAATCCTTGCAAATTGGCCGTACATAAGAGCAAACCTTTACCCGAATGCTGAAAGAGTGAAACACAAACCACCACCAAGTTAGTAATTTTACAGGACTAATAAACAGAACTAATGCCTTTCAGGAAAGAAAAGTATCTTGTGAGTAAAAAAAACTTAAGTGCAGAATAAATGTTGGCTGAATGTTCATATCAATACATTTTAAACTCATGACATGTTCATATTTGTACTGTATTGTCTTTTTTGCTGCGTATTCATAGCTCTCGGTTAAGATGAAATGTGCAGGAAAAGTAAGCAACAAGTGTGAATATAAGGAAAGGTGGAAAGTAAATAGTAAATGATGGTGCAAGTGAAATTGAATAAAACCGTAAACAAATGAAAACATTTCAGAAATAATAATAGTGAAACCAAAGAACAGTGAGGTGCTCGTAAACCGACTGCTATTGAATCAAATCCCCAAGAGCTTATGGAAATGTGTGCACATGCTGATCGTCCTAAAGTCTGTGTACGTGTACATAACAATTATTTTTACTGCGGTTATGGGCACGCTCCATGGTCACACGATGAATATCCATTTATGTTTTTAAGTTATGTGCATGGGTGTGGCATTTCTTTGAATTTTACTTGTATCTATTTTCATCATATTGTTATTCATGACATCGGTCTCACGCGATTAAAAGTGCACATTTAGATCGTTTAATCTGATTTATTCACAAGTCACGCCCCGTAACCACCAAACCTTCGATGCCTTCACACTCAAGTCAACGCAACGGCTTCATGACATGCAAAGAGCTTACTGGTCCATGGCCCTCCATCGCCAGGACTTTCATTGTTACAAGACGTTTCTGCTGTCTGTAAAAGAGGCACGGTCTGCTCCACGTCGATATCGTCTGAAATGCACATCCGGAAAAAAAGGTTTGTTCATATTTGCTAGTTGGCTTTGCTTATACCCACAGCAAGGTTGGTTCACATCTTTCAGAAGGTTTTGATCTATATATCCACAGAAAGGTTGGTTCACATCCGGCAGAAGACTGTTTACCTTTACGGGTTTGTTCTCATTCGACAAAAAGCTTTATTTACATCATCATAAATATCCGCTCATATCCGGTAGGAAATATTTACATATATTAAAAAAAAACAAAAAAATAACATACTCCTCCAAGGATTTCCTCACCCCGGATAAAGAGATTCTGGTACATTCCTTTTTCAGGTTTGATCACTCTCATCTACCTCTTCTGTATACGTCTGTATTGTGTTATTTTATGGTTATTCCTCCTACTGAATTTCCTTGTTTCAGTCTGCATGAATGTTTTATGCGATGCCGTTCACAGCTAAGCTATTATAATCTTTAACATTATCGTACTGTGTATTCTGTTTTATAGCCAAAAAGTTGGACAGGCATGCCTTTGCTGCTGAACTAATCGTGGTGGGGTGTTAACTTCGTTACCGGAAAGTTATAAGACAAATAAATCTAATCCCACTCTGATATTGAATATATATATATATATATATATATATATATATATATATATATATATATATATGTGTGTGTGTGTGTGTGTGTGTGTGTGTGTGTGTGTGTGTGTGTGTGTGTGTGTGTGTGTGTTTGTGTGTGTCTGATATATAATATATTATATATATTATATATATTATATCTGTATTATATTTATTATATAAATTATATCTGTATTATATGTTATATATATTATATATATTGTACAACACACGCGCGCGCGCACGCACGCACGCACGTATATACACATAGATATGCACATATACACACGTTTATATACACATACACACATACACGCGCGCGCGCGCGCGAACGCACACACACACGCACACACTTAGAACACATACACACATGCGTATATATGTATGTGCGTGTGTATAGCCTTTATTTACTCCATCGGTACGGACACAGGCACTATATTGCTTCTTGTCCACTTGGTATCCATTTTCAAAATATATTTTCATATGTGAAGGCTCTTAACTGGAGTTTGTCACGCTTAAAGGCTTATGCCACTGATTCACTCGTGATTACTAGCTACCAAACACCACACACCTGTCTATGTTTATTAGTTGTAACGACTTGTAAACACTGTCCATTTTATATAAACATGAAACTATCTTTAAAAAAATGTTTAATTATCCTATTTAGTCTTGTGACATTTTGCTAACTAGTACAGCATATTATTATAAGATTATTATATACTATATAAGAACACCATTCCTAGT
>NC_061840.1:2760420-2770420 GCF_019202785.1 Penaeus chinensis
GGATAGGGAACGAAGGCTAGAAAGAAAGAAAGAAAGAAAGAAAGGAGAAGAAAGAGAGAAAGAAAGACAATGAGGAAGACCCACAACCGCATTTTTTTTTTTTTTAATTCATTAATTTATTTATCTTTATTTTTTTTATTATTATTTTTTTTTTTTTTTTTTTTTTTTTTGCTTTCAAAGAGGTCTTCCGTCTCGTCTTGATCCCAAGCAGTGACGTCATTCCTTGTTGCTATCTCTCGCTTGCCTCTACACCATTCCTCCCTCTTTAAAGTGTCCCCTCTGTTTTAAAGTCGTAAACAGGACGGCGATTTCTGCTAACTACCCCTTGATATACTGCCATTTTCCCCTCGCATTAAAGTCTGCCGTTTTTCACCGATTAGATTCTTTCATTCTTATTTACACTCTATCTATTTATTTCTGCGATTCGTTTTTTTTTTTTTTTTCCTTTTTATCACTATTGTATGTTTATTCATTTATAATCTATGTCCTCTTGTGGGGGAAAAGTTTCATAGCCAGTGTTCATAGTTTTCTCTCTTTGTATCTGGCTGGCGCAACTTTGGCATTTAATTACCTGTAGTTTTAACTGCATTTTTTGTTTCGTAATCACTACAGATAATGATCACTTGCACCCGTAATCCCTTGCCCTGCTTGTTAACTGCTACATCACTAACTATTCAGTCTTTCAAGTAACGAGCATCGACATAAAACCGACATTTTTCCTCCTCGCTAACAACTCCACTTGAAGTCTCCCTTTTTCACATTCCTAAAGTGCTATCAAGTCCCATTCGTATGGCAATTTCATTATCATAATAGCAGCCACAAATTTCTCCCCTCTCTCTCTCTCTCTCTCTCTTTTTTTCTTAAAGGTTTCTGTTACTCTGGCCGCCTGATTTCTCGGCTGCCACACGCTCTTAAGCTTAATCATGCCGTTCGAATGCGTCTGTATCGGCTTTTGTGATTATGACCCACGCGAATGACTAGGGCTTCGGCTTCGCTAATCTCGATCCCGAGTTCGAGGTTTCGGTCGAGGGGAATGTTTCCTGTGGGCGAAAATCTGGGGAAATCGATGACTTACGTCTTTCTTGCTCTTATTCTCTTTCTCCCTCGTTCTTTCTACTTTTCTCTCTCTCTTTCTTTCTCCCTCGTTCTTTCTACTTTTCTCTCTCTCTTTCTTTCTCTTCTTTCTGTCTGTCTGTGTGTCAGTCTCTGTCTCTGTCTGTCTGTGTGTCAGTCTCTGTCTCTGTCTGTCTGTCTGTCTCTGTCTCTCTCTCTGTCTCTCTCTCTCTCTCTCTCTCTCTCTCTCTCTCTCTCTCTCTCTCTCTCTCTCTCTCTCACTCTCTCTCTTCTTCCCTTCCCCCCTCCCTCTCCCTCCTCCCCCCCTTCTCTCCCTCTTCCTTCCTGCCTTTCCCTATCCCTCTCTCTCCGTCTCCCTCTCCCTCTTCTTCCCCGCCTTTTCCTATTCCTCTCTCTCTTCCTCTCCCTCTCTCTCTTCCTCTTCCTCTCTCTCTTTCCCTCTCCCCCTTCTTTCCCTCTTTCTCTCCCTCTTCCTCTTCCTCTCTGCCTTTCCCTATCCCTCTCTCTCTTTCTTTTTCTTTCTTTCTCTCCTCTCCCTGCCTTTCCCTATTCCTCTCTCTATTTCCCTCTCCCTCTCTCTCTCCTTCTCCCTCTTTCTCTCTCTCCCTCTCCCTTTCTTTCCCTCTTCCTCTCCATCTCTTTCCCTCTTCCTCTCCATCTCTCTCCCTCTCTTTCCATCTCCTTCTTCATCTCTCTCCCTCTCTCTCCCTCTTCCTCTTCATCTCTCTCCCTCTTCCTCTCCATCTTTCTCCCTCTTCCTCTCCATCTCTCTCCCTCTCTTTCTTCCTCTTCCTCTCCCTCTCTCTCCCTCTTCCTCTCCCTCTTCTTTTCCCTCTCTCTCCCTCCTCCTCTCCCTCTTCTTTTCCCTCTCTCTCCCTCTTCCTCTCCCTCTCCCTCTCTCTCCCTCTCCCTCTCTCCCCCTCTTCCTCTCCCTCTCTCTCCCTCTCTCTCCCACTCTCTCCCTGATGGAGTATGTGAGGTTATGGTTCAGCTCACTAACCAACGGAGCCAGAGGACTCCCCTGGAGTTCGAATAAGAGGGTAAGATTTGGAGAAATATTCGGCCATAAAATCTCTTTCGTATAGCCGCTCCCTCCCCGTTCAGATTTCTTTTTTTTTTCTTTTCTTTTTTTTCTTTTTTTATATCGGTTATGGGGAAGGGAAGGGTCTGTAATTCTCTTATTTATGGGAAGGTAGGTAGGTGGTGATCAGTAGATTGGATGACTGTTCTTTGCACTATCGTCTTTGTGTCCAATACTGTGTGTTTATTTTCATGCGTTGCGGTTATTGAGGGAGACAGTTGCAGTTGTTGCAAAATTACAAGGTTTAGATGTCTGTGTGCACAAAAAATACGTTGATTTTTCACCTGATTTTGGGGCACGTGTAAAAAAAATCGAATTTCATAGAAAATGTTCTTTAGGCTAGAATGAGCATTTGAACACGTGAGAAAATTTCACGGAGACATAAATGGGTTCTAGAGCACAAAGGAAATTCTAATCGAGACAAGAATGGATTCTGAACCATTCATGGAAAAATCATTTTTAAGGGAAAAAAATGGTTGGAAGTTCTTTTTATTTTTTTAAGCAATAACGTCTTTAAGGGGAAATAGGGAGTGAAACTTCACCAGGACAAGACCGGATTTCGACAAGCAGGAAAACTTCCTTTAACCAAGAGTAAAGTTGTTGTTTTTTTAGGGGGGGGGGGGGCACACTAGAAAACCTAAACAAGCCATGAATTTGGAGACACTGACGGAACTTCCTGACAACTAAAAAAGAGAAAAACTCCGCCAGAACAAGAGTGCAGATTTCTCGACACGCAAAACACAAATCCGAAAACCCCCCACACAACAAAACACTCAAAAAGCAAAGCAAAAAAAAAAAACTAATTAATAAATAAACAAATAAAAGTGGACACGAAGAAAATCCAGCAGCGTCCGTCGCCCCGAGTGTTGCGGGAGAAATGATTGTCGACGCGGCAGGTTCAAACCCCGCATCTCGGCGACAGAAAGAAATGAGACAATGGTATTCGCTGGGGCTCCTGATAAGCCAAACGGCGGCCCTTTGATGTCATTGTGACCTTCTGAGATGCTGCAGCCCTCGCGGAACTTTAAAGAAGACCTGGACGAGCCGTGACACGCAGGCAGTTTATGCTCGCTTGGCTTAGACCCGATACCACAGGATACCACAGGGTACCACAGGGTATAACAGAAGCCACTGGGTATATTATAGGATACCAAAGAAGCAACAGGATACTACAAGATACCACAGGAGCCACAAGGTACTTCAGGATACCACAGGGTACTGAACGAAAAAAAGACACAGGTATACCACTGGAATTACAAAGTACCAAGGCTACAGTGGCTACCAAAAGTGCTACAGGATACCACAATAACTATAGCATATTACTGGACAACGCATCTACAAATTTAATACAGCTGCAACGGCCGACAACTTAATTAAATCTCCATTGTTCAAACACAAGAGCTCATTCATATATACATATAAAAGATTTTTCAAAAAAATCCTCATAATTGACATCAGATTAATCAACAGTTCCATCGCCCTGCAAGACCGGGGGGGGGGGGGGGGAATAATGCAATACCCGCATTAATGTACATGTATGGCCATTCTCTCCGGCAAGGACTCGGACCTCGTTGCACTTAAAGCTTAAAGATCATCACGAGCTTGGCAATATCACCACCTCGGTTCTCGTGGTGAAAGGGAGCGCATCATCACCACCGGACACGTCACACGTTGTGATGACAGTTGCAACGTCCTCATCAAGTGCTTTGGATCATCATTGGCTAAAATTTGTTTGGCTGTGGCGTCAATTTTTTGGAATCATCCCTCGTTAAATTTTGTGGTGTCGGTTTTGTGGCATCGTTAACTATTTAGAATTATCACTAGTTAAACTTTTGTGATAATAGCTATGATCTCACCATCAGCCAAACGTCGTGATGATGGCAGTAACGCCACCGATCTGTCATCAACAGTTCATTATGATCATCACCTCAACCTTAACCTTGTGATGACAACGGTAATATCATCACTTCCATCACCATTTCACAATCTTCGCCACTTCAAACTTGTGATGAAAGATTTAACATCCTTCCCTTCGTCAACTTAGAATCATCTCCGGCTCAGCATCATCACCTCGGCGACTATCACCATCATCATCATCACCACCATCACCATCATCATCACCATCACCATCATCACCACCATCACCATCATCATCACCATCACCACCGTCACCACCATCACCACCACCACCATCATCACCACCGTCACCATCACCATCACCATCACCACCATCACCATCACCACCACTATCACCCCCACGACCTCAGTCACAATATTCCTTCTCCAACTGCCAGCTTAAAATTGCAGATGCCGGGAGCCACGAGGAGCCGAGATCTCAGACCTGCAAGATGTTGACTTTGCAACAAATAACTGATGCTGGGTAGATGTTAGTGTTTGTCTCGCTCTCACTGAGTCAGTCTACAGTTAACTTATTTGATGTTTCTAACTGACTGGGATTTTTATTGTGCCAATGACCACGACCCTGTTCTCAGAGCATGTGACTGGATGTTTCTCTGCATCATAAAGTCAATTTTTTTCTTTTTATTTCGTTTTGTTATTACAATCTTTTATATGGTTATATGAATTGTTGGTAGACCACTCGATGTGGCTGTGGTGGTAATGATGGTAGTTTACGAGAAAGATATCAGGACGAAGATGATAATGATGATAATGGTTATGGTAATGATAACAATGATGATAATGATTATGGTAATGATAACAATGATGATAATGATAATACTTATAATAATAATGATAGTAATAATATTAATAATGATGATGATAATAATAATAAAAGTGATGATAATAATAATATTAATGATAATAATAAAGTTAATATCAATGATGATAATCATAATATTAATAATAATAGTAATGCTGATAATAAAAAAACATTATGAGGATAATGATAATAACAATGATAATTCTCATACTAATGATAATAACAATTATGATAATAATGATAATAATGATTATAATGATGATGATGAAAATGATGATAATTATGATAAAATAACAATAATAATAATAATGATAATGATAATAATAATAATAATAATGACAAAACAGATAATGATAATCATCAAATCCTAATCTTGATATTAGTAACGGCAATAATGATAAAACGAATAATAAAGATAAATGCTAGCACTATCAACATCAACTTTAAGTATCCTCTCCCCCTCCCTATCCCTCCCCCCCCCCCAAAAAAAAATAATAAATAAATAAATAAACGTACTTTCCTTTTAATCTCCATTAACCATTATGAGACAGAAAATATTTTTGTTGTTGTTTACTGTTTTTTTCTAGATCTACCTTTGGTAAAAATGATACAAATGAAATTGGGAATGCGAAGAGAAGGGTTTCAGTGTCGTCTTTGGAAACGAAACCTTGAAAATAAAACGCTTTTTTTTTTCCTTTTCCTTTTCTTTGGCTATCTCTCTGTGTCTGTCTTTCTTTCGTTCTTTCTCTCCCTTTATCTATTTTTCTATTTCATTTAATCTCTTTTGGCTATCTATCGTGTATGTCTCTTTCTCTTTTCTCTCTCCTCTCTCTATCTCTCATCTATTCCTCTCTCTACTCTTTCTCTCTATCTATCTCTATCTGTCTATTTATCTATGTCTCTTTATCTATCTATCTCTTATGCTCTTCTCTCTCTCTCTCTCTCTCTCTCTCTCTTATCTCTATCTATCTATCTCTTCATCTCTTCTTCTCTATCTCTCTCTGTCTCTTTATCTATGTCTCTTATCTATCTATCTCTATCTGCATCTCTCTCTCTCTCTCTCTCTCTCTCTCTCTCTCTCTCTTTCTCTCATCATCTCTCTCTTCTCTCTCTCTCTCTCTCTCTTCTCTCTCTCTCTCTCTCTCTCTCTTTCATACACACACATACACACACACGCCCCCCCCCCCCCCCCCATCCTCTCTCTCCTTCCCTTTATCTTTGCATTTCACTTCTCGAACACACACAATCCCAAACACAGCTTAACGTTCACGCATCTCACCATCTTATCCTTTAAATAAGAAAAAAAAAATAAAAAAATAAACAACAACAATAAAAAACGAACAAAGAAAAATACCGAAACCTACACTAAACAAACGCAAAAGAGGAAAATGATAGATCAGTTGGTTATTACAGACAATCTCAGGTTACGAGAGCAAATTTAGGGAAACTCAGTCTTGGGAAATCAGGTCGCTACTGACCCAATCTAACTTTCTCATTTGAACATTTCTCGTCTGAAGGGAGTCTAAGGTCGTACTAATAATGTTAATGTTTTTCATAATCACTCTTTACTTTATCATTTATTCTATGATTATGATTATTATTGTTGTTGTTGCTGTTATTATTATTTTCATTATTATTATCATTATTATTATTATTATTATTATTATGACTATTATTATTACTATCATTATTATTATCCCTAGCATTATTATTATCATTATCATTATCATCATTATCATTATTATCATTATTATCATTATGATTATTATTATCATTACCATTATTATCATTACCATTACTGCTATCATCATCATCGTCATTATTATTATCATCATTATCATTATTACTATTATTATTATTATCATTATTATGATTATCTATATATATAAGTGAGCGTGTGGATGCGTGTGTGTATGTGCTTGTTTGTGTGTGTATGTGTGTGTGTGTGTGTGTGTGTGTGTGTGTGTGTGTGTGTGTGTGTGTGTGTGTGTGTGTGTGTGTGTGGATGTGTGTGCGTGTGTTCGATTACATCGTTGTCAGAAATACACATAATCGAAACCTTTTAAATGCTTATCTCGCCTATCACGAAAATCCTTCTTTTCACCAAGAGAATTCAATAAGGTAGACGCGCAAACATTTTTTTTTTTTTTTATACCAGAAGTATCCCTCCTCTCCCCCCCTCCACTCCCCCCACCCCCCAAGGTATCTCTCTCCCTTAGCCACTTTTCCCTGAGGTTTCCCCCCCCTTCCCCAACCCCCTCTCTCACCCCCACCAACTTCCCCAAAGGTATGTTTCCCTTCCTCCCCCACTACCCACCTCCCCTCCCTCTCTAACTATAACCCCTCCCCCCCCACCTTCCTTAACCCCCAACCCCCTCCATTCTACCTGGAAATTTCCCTCTTCCCCTCCTTCCCCCTTCTTCCTATCCCCCTCCCCTCCCCCTCTTCCCCCACACCCATATCTTAAAAATAAAGGGGAATACATTATAAACAAAAACAAAGGGAGAAAACAAAAAACTAAAAAACAAAAGAAAAGAGAAAGAAAACAAGCAAAACCAAAAAATAAAAAATAAAAAAAGAAACAAAATAAGCGAAAAGAAAAAAACTGAAACGAAGCAAAAAACAAAAAAACAACAACAACTAAAGAACTGAAAAAAAAAAAATATCCGCTTATCTCCATCCCCTATCTACCGAAAGAGATAAGAAATATTGCAAGGGCGACGTCTCTCTCTCTCTCTCCTTCCAAGTGTCTTCTGTCCTTCACTGGTCAGAGAAGTAATGTCGATCCAGCGAGAGATTCCGCTGGGAGTTAGAGAAGATGGAGAAAGGGAGGAGGAAGATAAAAAGGGAAGAGGGAAGGAGATGAGAAGGGAAGAAGGAAGGAGATGAGAAGGGATGGAGGAAGGAGATGAGAAGGGAAGAAGGAAGAAGATGAAAAGGGAAGAGATAAAAAGGGAAGAAGGAAGAACATGAGAAGGAAAGAAAGAAGAACATGAGAAGGAAAGAAGGAAGAAGATGAGAAGGGAAGAAGAGGAAGAAAAGGGGGAAATAATAAAAGGGAAGAGGATGAAAAGGAGAAAAACAGTTCAAGAAGTTGGAGGAAAAGAGAGAAGGAGAAAGAATGAAAAAAGCGACGAGGAAGAAAGAGAGATAGAGAATGAGGAGAGGAGGAGGAGGAGAGAGAAAGTTGGGAGTAAGTGAGATAAAGAAAGAAAGAGAGAGAAAAGGGTGAGATGGAATAAAAAAGAATAAAAAAAGGAAGAGGGAGAAAGGGTGATAGAGAGAAGAGAAAGAGAGAAAGGGGGAGAGAAAGTCCGCTGGGATTTTGAGGAGCTGGAGAAAAAGAGAGAAAATATAATAAAGAGAAGGATAAAGAGAGAGAGAGAGAAAACAGAGTAAGTGGAGATAAGAGGGAAAATATAAAAAGAGCAAGAGAGACCAAGAGTGTTAAGGGAAAGAAAGGAAAAAGAAAGGGAAGAAGGAGAAAGAGAGAAAGAAAAGAGAGATGGAGTTGGAGAAAAAGAGAGAAAAGGTAAAAAGGGGGAAGAGGAAGAGAGAGTTAAAAAGATAAAGAAAATGGAAGAGGGGAAAGATAAATAAATAAAAAAGGAAGAGGAAGAAAGAGAGAAAGAATATAAAAAAAGGAAAAAGGGACACAGAGAGAAAAGATAAAAAGGAAAAGTGAGTAAGAGTGAAAAGAAAAGAAAAAAAAAAAATATATAAGTAAAAAATAAAAAGGAAGGCGGAAACAAGAGACATAGGGAGGTTTAAGAAAAAGTTGGAGAAAAAGAAAGAAAAGAAAAAAAGGAAAAAGGTAGAAAAAAGGTAAAAGGGAGAAAGAGAGACACGCATATGTGTGTGTGTGTGTCCGTGTGCGTGTGTGAAAAAGATAAAGGGTAATGCTAAAAAAAAAAGAACAAAGAGAAAAGAAAAAAAATATATATATATATACACCAGAGATTTCTTTTCAAATTTGAGACTGTCTAGAAGACGTGGTCGAGGGAAATAAAGGAGACAAAACAAAAACAAAAGAAAAGAAAAAAGAAGGGTAAGAAAGAGAAACAGAAGGGAAAGAAAAAAAGATTGAAGCAAGGGAAGAGAGAAAATAAAATAATAAAAAAAAAACTTTCTCAGACTGTCTATCTCGAGGACGTGATCAAGGGAAATCCTCACGATAAAAAGAGAAAGAGAAAGAGAGAGAGAGAAAGGAAATAAAAAAAAAAACACACGAATGGAGGAAAAGAAAGATTGGATTGAAAAGAAGGAAAACAGAAATAGATTTACAAAAGAAAGAAAAAAAGTAAAACAAAAAATAATAGCCGTGGGAAGTGAGTTTCTGCTGTAGGCGTGACCGAAGAAAATGTTGAAGAGGAATAAGAGAAAGAGAAAAATGGAGGAGAACGAAGGAAGGATAAGACGGAAAGATTAGAAAGGGGAATGGAAAAGAAGAAGAGAGTTTGAAGTGCTCGAGACAGATTTCCGCCGAAGCGTCTGGAAACTAAGACAAATTAACGTAAATAAGCGAACAGATAAAAAGAAAAAAATAATAAGAGTGAAAAGAGGACATAAAATAAACAAAAGAAAAAAAATACAGTTCAGGACACAATGAAAGGAAAAATAATAAGAATGAAAAAGAGGAGAGAAAATAAACATAAGAAAAAAATAATACAGCTCAGGCCAAGTAAAAGGAAAAATAATAATATTAAAAATAGGGCAGAAGACGAACAAAAGAAGACGAAGAAAATACAGGTCAAGCCAAAATAGGAAAAAAATATTTAAAAAAATAGATAGAAGAGAAAACGATCAAAAAAAAATAATAATAAAATAAAATAATAATAAGATAAAAAAAATACAGCTCAAACCAAATAAATTGAAAACTTAATAAGAAAGAAATATATGACACAAAACAGAGAAAAGAAGAAGAAGACGAAGAAGAAGAAGAAAAAAGAAGAAGACGAAGAAGAAAGAAGAAGAAAAAGGAGAAGAAGAAACTAGAGCTCAAGAAAAAATAAAATCTTCAGACCACACCATCAAAAGATAACGCTGTAATCAATAACTTGCCAACGTCCAAATACATTTCATTTTCAGGCGAGACACCTGTGTCCGAAAAATATTTGAAATTG
>NC_061840.1:2780420-2782920 GCF_019202785.1 Penaeus chinensis
TCGTCTGTCTCTCTCTCTCTGTGCCGGTCTCTCTCTCTCTCTCTCTCTCTCTCTCTCTCTCCCTCCCTCTTCTCTTTCCTCCACCTCTCCCTCCCTTTCTCTCCCTCTTCTCTCCCTTCCATCCCTTGCCTCTCTCCCTCTCTCCCTTTTTTCCTCCAGTGTGTTCCTTCCCGGCCACAGCATAAAACTCTCCCAGTGATATCTGTCTGTCTGTCTCTCTCTCTCTTTCCGTCCCTTCCTTTCTCCCTCCCTCTCCTCTCTCTCCCATCCCTCTCCTTCCCCCCTCTTCTCTCCCTTCCATCCCACTCCCTCCCTCTTCTCTCTCTTCCAGTGATATCTGTCTGTCTGTCTCTCTCTCTCTTTCCGTCCCTTTCTTTCTCCCTCCCTCTCCTCTCTCTCCCATCCCTCTCCTTCCCCCCTCTTCTCTCCCTTCCATCCCACTCCCTCCCTCTTCTCTCTCTTCCAGTGATATCTGTCTGTCTGTCTCTCTCTCTCTTTCCGTCCCTTTCTTTCTCCCTCCCTCTCCTCTCTCTCCCATCCCTCTCCTTCCCCCCTCTTCTCTCCCTTCCATCCCACTCCTTCCTTCTTCTCTCTTTTCCATCCCTCTCCCTCCCTCTTCTTTCCCTTCCTTCCCTTGCCTATCTCCCTTCTCCCTCCAGTGTGTTCCTTCCCGGCCACAGCATAAAACTCTCCCAGTGATATCTGTTTCTCTCCCTCTCTCTCTTCTCTTTCCTTCCCTTCCTTTCTCCCTCCCTCTTCTCTCTCTCCCATCCCTCTCCCTCCCTCTTCTCTCTCTTCCATCCCTCTCCCTCCCTCTTCTCTCTCTTCCTCCCTCCCTCTCTCTCTCTTCCACCCCCCTCCCTCCCTCTCCTCCCTCTTCTCTCCCTTCCATCCCATGCCTCTCTCCCTCTCTCCCCTTCTCCCTCCAGTGTTCCTTCCCGGCCACAGCATAAAACTCTCCCATTGATACAACTCTCCCCGCGCCGCCTCTTCCTTGTCGGGCCCCCTGCCTCGCGATCAGTCCTATTCTGGGAATTGGGGAATCTGGGGGACTGGGGTCTGGGGATTGGGGTCTGGGAATCAAAGGGTTTGGGAATCGGGAAATCTGGGAATCTGGGAATCGGGAAATCTGGGAATCGGGAAATCAAAGGGTTTGGGAATCTGGGCATCAAAGGGTTTGGGAATCTGAGAATCAAAGGGTTTGGGAATCTGGGAATCAAAGGGTTTGGGAATCTGGGAATAAAAAGGTTTGGGAATCTGGGATCAAGGAATCTGGGAATCTGGGAATCAAAGAATCTGGGTTTCATTGGTTTTTACTTAAGGTCTGGGGTCCTGAGGGCTTTGTTTGGGGTCTGGGGTCTAGCGTTGTAAGGTCTTTAGGTCTGGGATTCCTGCTTTAGGTCTTTAGGTCTTTAAGGTTCAAGGGTTTAAGGACCTGGAATTCTAGTCGAGATCCGGAATTTCAAAAATCTAGGAAATTTATGGAATCGACCAAATCTTGACTATTTTCGTGTGCTTTCCTTGAGATCTGGTAATAATGATAATGATGATAATGATATGAATTCGTAGAAAGAAGGAAGAAAGAAGAGGATGAAGAGGAGACAAAGATGAATAAGAAGTAAGATGGAGTAAGAAGAAGATAAAGGAAGAACAAGAAGAAAAAGAAAAAAGAAAATTAAGAGACAAAAAGGAGATGAAGAAAAACAGAAAGAAATATAAAACAAAACAAGACGAATTAAGGAAGATTGAAGAAGAAGAAGAAAAAAATAATAATGACAACAACATCATCAACAGACAACAGTAAGTAAAGAAGTAATAGTAGGAATAGAAGAAGAGGAAAAAAAGAAAAGGAAAAGAAGAAGACGAAGAAAAGAAGAAGAAAAATAAAACAAGAAAAATAAGGGAGAAGAAAAGGAATGAGAAGAAGAAAAAAAAGAAAAAATAAGACCAGCTGAATACAGAACGCAGAAGAAAAGAAGAAGAAGAAGAATAAAGAATAAAAGAAGAAGATGAAAAAGAAGTTTAAAGAGAAGAAGAAAGTAAAAGAAAACGAGATGAATATTCACGACAGCACAAGCATCAATTACCAGCCGAATGCAGAAAGCAGAAGAAAAGAAGAAAGAGAAGAAAAAGAAAAGAAACGGAGAAGGTGAAAAGAAGAAAAAAGAAGAAAAGAAGAACAAGGAAAGAAGAAGAAAAGAAAAACTAGGAAAGAAGAAAAGTAGAACAAGGAAAGAAGAAGAAAAGAAAAACTAGGAAAGAAGAAAAGAAGAACAAAGAAAAAAGAAGAAAAAGAGAACAAGGAAAGAAGATACAAAGAAAAAAGTAGAAACAAAGAAGAAGAACAAAAGAAAAAGAAGAAAGAAAGAAAGAAAGACAAATGGATATTCACGACAGCACAAGCGTCCATTAGCAACCGATCGCAGAACGCAGAAGAAATTAAGAAAAAGAAGAGAAAAAGAAGAAGAAAAGGAGAAGAAAAGAAGGAAAACGAAGAAAC
>NC_061840.1:2790420-2792920 GCF_019202785.1 Penaeus chinensis
ATTTGGCTTTACCCCCAGCCTTCGTTAGAGCTGAAGTCAATAGATCAATGACTTCCAGTCTATTAAACCAGCACATTAGAGGTGCTCTTGCAATCTCTTGAAATGAATGTAGGTGATTTAAAGGGCCACTTGTCTACCTACTTATCATCCACTGGGCAGGTAATGGCTGGTCTGTGTTGTTACCTGTGAAGAAGAGGAAAAAAAAATGTTATTCAGCGTTACGTTCCTTAGAATGAGTTTGTCATGAATGGGTATTTATTTGCGTGTGTGTGTGTGTTTGTTTGTCTGTGTACGTGTGTGTGAGTAAGAGAGAGAGAGGGAGAGAGAGAGAGAGAGAGAGAGAGAGAGAGAGAGAGAGAGAGAGAGAGAGAGAGAGAGAGAGAGAGAGAGAGAGAGAGAGAGAGATTGAGAGAGAGAGAGAGAGAGAGAGAGACAGAGAGAGAGAGAGAGAGAGAGAGAGAGAGAGAGAGAGAGAGAGAGAAAGAAACAGACAGACAGACAAAAAGATTGGCAGAAAGACAGAGACAGAGAGAGTTTTCTGTATATCATCTGGTATACACGTGTTACAAAATACATACATAGTCATCTAAACATCTACACATATATACATGCACACATATCCGTATATACATATGAATAAAAAGTATAAAATAAAGAAAAGAAGAATCAAGCTCGCAGTTGGCTGAAGATCTGACATTAAGAGCTAAACTTCCCGAAGAAGTTGTCGTCGATTGAAGCTCGAATTCCTTGGCCTGTAAATTACATATACTTTTTTCCGGTTGGCAACAGATTCGCTCATAACGGAGGAGGGTGTTGCTTGGGGATGTGGCGCGGAGGGAGAGAGAGAGAGAGAGAGAGAGAGAGAGAGAGAGAGAGAGAGAGAGAGAGAGAGAGAGAGAGAGAGAGAGAGAGAGAGAGAGAGAGAGGGGGGGGAGGGAGGGAGGGAGGAAGGAAAAAAAGAGAGGGAGAGAGAGGAAGGGGGGAGGGAAGGAGGAAAGGAGGAAGAGAGAGAGAGAAAAAGAGAAAGAGAGAGAGAGAGAGAGAGAGAGAGAGAGAGGGAGGGGGGGGGGGGAGACAGAGAGAGAGAGAAAGGCGGAGGGAGTTAGGCACACATTGTTATGCACACACACACACAAACACATACACACACAAATCATTTTACACACATAAAACAAATACACCAATCCTAATTCCTGCCCAATCCTAAATCCTCACACCCTCGTCCTTGTACCAGGTACTCCAACAATACCAAAACGACTGTCCATTGTGCCTTGTGTGGTTTGTGCGAATAGTGGCGTCAACACGGCCACTATTCGGACATGGTTTTCTGCGTCCGAAACCTGTAATGTCGTTTTCATTTTGAGTGTACTGGATTGATGGGATTCGGAGACAGGTCGTGTTGGGTGTTCGATCTTACGATGGAGGAAGAGCGAGGGAAGTAGGGAGATAGAGGGCTGGGTGGAAGAAGGGAGAGAGGGGGAAGGGGAAGGACAGAGGGAGGGAAAGAGAAAAGGAAGGAGGGAAGGATGAGAGAAAAGAAGAGAGGGAAATATAGAGATAGATAGACAGACAGATAGATAGAGAGAGAGAGAGAGACAGAGAGAGAGAGAAAGAGAGACTACCACACAAACAAACAAACAAACAAACAAACAAACAGCCATAACAACCCAAACCAAAAAAGCTAAAACTAAAAAAAAACCTAAAACTCTAAAAAGCAAGAGAGCTAAAGGAGAGAACTTGATAATGACGGTAAGAATAAAACGAGTATTGGACTCAGGAACGCTTAACTCAATCCTCTCCCTGCCTGATGGCCCTCTTAGTAAAGTTATAAAACCAGTGCTAACGTCGACGGCACTGCTACAAATTAGATTAAGATGAGGGAAGAGGGAAGGAGAGGAGGGAAAGGGAGAAAGGGAGAGAGAGAGAGAGAGGGAGGGAGAGTAAGAGGAGAGAAGGAGGGAAAGGGAGGGAGAGTGAGAGGAGAGAGGGAGGGAAAGGGAGGGAGGGAGGGAGAGTGAGAGGAGAGAGGGAGGGAGGGAGAGAAGGGAGAGAGGTAAAGGGAGGGAGAGTGAGAGGAGAGAGGGAGGGAGGGAGGGAAAGGGAGAGGTATAGGGAAGGGGAGGGAGGGAGAGAGTGAGTGAAGGAGAGAGGGAGAGAGAGAGGAGAGAGGGAGGGAACGGGAAAGGAGAAAGAGAAAGGAGAGAGAAAGGAAAAGGAAGGGAGGGAGGGAGGGAGGGAGAGAGGGAGGGAAGGGGAGAGAGAGAGAGAGAGATAGATAGATAGATAGAGAGAGAGAGAGAGAGAGAGAGAGAGAGAGAGAAAGAGAGAGAGAGAGAGAGAGAGAGACACAGAGAGAGAGAGAGAGAGAGAGAGAGAGAGAGAGAGAGAGAGAGAGAGAGAGAGAGAGAGAGAGAGAGAGAGAGAGAGAGAAGAGAGAGAGAGAGAGAGAGAGAGAGAGAGAGAGAGAGAGAGAGAGAGAGAGAGAGAGAGAGGGGATAAA
>NC_061840.1:2797920-2802920 GCF_019202785.1 Penaeus chinensis
TAAAAACGAGCATAGAACAAAAATGTATAATAATAAATAAAAATATTCATATTGTTATTAAAGAGAATAAAAATATTTGAAGACTGTCTGTTTTATAAACATTGGGATGCATCGTGCTGGCATTATTAGTATTTTCTGGAGGTATTTTATCGACGTAATAATTATGACTGTTTTGTGTAGATGTTCGATCTTATTCATATTCTTTTTTATTTTTTTTATTTTTTTTCTCAATGAATTCAGTGATAAAAACAGATCCAAGAAATAAACTCTCTTAGCAGTTCAGACGTTGAGAAAAAGAGAGAGAGAAAAAGAGGAGAGATAGATAGAGAGAGAGAGAGAGAGAGAGAGAGAGAGAGAGAGAGAGAGAGAGAGAGAGAGAGAGAGAGAGAGAAAGAGGAGAGATAGAGATAGAGAGAGAGAGAGAGAGAGAGAGAGAGAGAGAGAGAGAGAGAGAGAGAGAGAGAGAGAGAGAGAGGTGAGAGAAAGAGAGAGAGAGAGAGAAGGGTGAGAGAGAGAGAGAGAGAGAAGGGTGAGAGAGAGAGAGAGAGAGAGAGAAAGGTGAGAGAAAGGTGAAAGAGAGAATGAGAGAGAGAGAAGACAAGTACAATAAGACAGATTAATCCATAAATAGAAACATTTAAAGACAGAGAACAAAAAAAAAAAGAAAATACTTATGACATGAAAATCTTCTCAAGGCAGTTCAAAGTCTCCGCGACCTCTTAGCATTAACTCTACATGCTCCTCCCACTCAGCAAATTATGCTTACCCTTAAGTTACTCTCACTCCGCAAGCTTGACTAGAATATGCACCAACTTGCAAAGTTTTGCTGGCCATTACGTCGGGGCGAAGGAGGACCCGACCGTGATATATGTGTTTTTACGATGCCTGTTCAAGTTATTCGCGTGAGATGGGCTGTGTTAAGTTCATTTGTTGTCGAAGTGATTGCCTGGTCTTTATTTATGTGTGTTAGAACTGTTTCCTTCTTTTTTTTTTTTTTTTTTATTCTATTGTTTTTCTTTCTTCTTGTTTCTTTCTTTTTCTTGTTTTTCTTTTCTTTTTTTTCTTGTTTCTTCTCCTTCTTCTTATTCTCCTTCTTTCATCTTCTTTCTTCTTTCTTCTCCTATTTTCTTTCGTTTTTTGGTTCTCATTTTCTTTTCCTTTTTTCTTTTCCTTCTGAATTTTCTTCTTCTTTTACTTCTTCTTTACTTCTTCTGTTTCAATCTTTAATTCCGTATCCTTTCCTACATTTAGACTTAACCCTTTCAATATATTCCCCTCTATTTCCTACCAGATTTCAACAGATATTTGTGATCACATATTTTAACTATTTTCCTCCACTCCCTTCGACGCTCTCTTGATTCCTGACCTAGCTACTTTCCCCCTTCCACGCTCTCTTGATTCCTGACCCAGCTACATTCCCCCCTTCCACGCTCTCTTGATTCCTGACCCAGCTACATTCCCCCTTCCACGCTCTCTTGATTCCTGACCCAGCTACATTCCCCCTTCGACGCTCTCTTGATTCCTGACCCAGCTACATTCCCCCTTCAACGCTCTCTTGATTCCTGACCTAGCTACATTCCCCTTTCGACGCTCTCTTGATTCCTGACCTAGCTACATTCCCCCTTCGACGCTCTCTTGATTCCTGACCTAGCTACATTCCCCCTTCGACGCTCTCTTGATTCCTGACCTAGCTACATTCCCCCTTCGACGCTCTCTTGATTCCTAACCCAGCTACATTCCCCCTTCCACGCTCTCTTGATTCCTGACCCAGCTACATTCCCCCTTCGACGCTCTCTTGATTCCTGACCCAGCTACATTCCCCCTTCCACGCTCTCCTCCCTCCTGACCCAACTGCATTCCCCCCTTCCACGCTCTCCTCCCTCCTGACCCAACTACATTCCCCCTTCCACGCTCTCCTCCCTCCTGACCCAACTACAGTCCCCCTTCCACGCTCTCTTCCCTCCTGACCCAACCACATTCCCCCTTCCACGCTCTCCCTCCTTACCCAGCTCCATTCCCCTTCCACGCTCTCCTCCCTCCTAACCCAACTACATTCCCCCTTCCACGCTCTCCTCCCTCCTGACCCAACAACATTCCCCCTTCCACGCTCTCCTCCTTCCTGACCCAACTACATTCCCCCTTCAACGCTCTCTTCCCTCCTGACCCAACCACATTCCCCCTTCCACGCTCGCCCTCCTGACCCAGCTCTATCCCCTCTTCGACGCGCTCCTTCTTCCTGACCCAACAACATTCCCCCTTCCACGCTCTCCTCCCTCCGAACCCAACCACATTCCCCCTTCCACGCTCTCCCTCCTGACCCAGCTCCACCCCCCCTTCGACGCCCCTCCTCCTTCCCTTCTCACCAAGTCGTCTCGGTTTACCTCCCACGCGCCCTTCTCGCCCTGGTAGGTCTTCCTCGTCTGTGCTTCGTTGGTCTGTTGCCGTTGTTTTCGTTATTCCACTTCGTTGCTTTTCCTCTGTTCTTTCGCTGTTTGGATTTTGTTCTTGGTTTTGTTATTCCTCTTGCTTTCGTTCGATTTGGTATCTTAGATCTAATGTCTATACATATTTTCATTCAGTTAGTCTAGTTTTCTAATTAATAATTGTCCATAGAGAATATTACTTTCTAGTATATCAGCTCAGGGTAATAAACTTCTTTACTGAACACATTACAAGGGGGAAAAAAGGGACACAAAAATAGACATCAAAAGGATTCGTTCTCTCCCCTTCCCCCCCCTCCCCCCCCCCCCCCCAACCTCCTTATCTATCTCCAACTCATTTTTTATTTCTTAACTTTCTTTCTTACGGCCCATTTCCCCTTCATTTGTTTGTTTGTCTAGATGGAACTCTTTGGCTTCGAGCATATGTCTCTGATTAGCTTACTCCTATTATGGGTATTCTCTCTCTCTCTTCCTCTTTTGAAAAATAAAATCTGGTGTTGTAACTTATTTACGTATGCTTATTCGTGACAGAGAGAGAAAAACTTACGGTGGTGTCGTTTTTAAAGTAATGAGCTTAGTGTTGTGGGATGTTCAGGTAAATTAATTAAGGGAAAGAGTAAGGTAATGTAGAGAGTGAATAAAGAGACATTTAATGGATTAAGAATGGATTGTAAAGGAGGATAAAATGACGATTGAATAGATGACTCCTTGGGCTTATAAACACAAAGGCGGCAATAAATATGTATTGATGTTAACAAATCCATGTAAATGAAATAACTATTTAGAACGAATGACTCACCTAAGACGAAAAAAAATGAAATGGTCGTTAATATTACTAAGATTAAGTATGTAGATTCACATATTTTTCTACACAATCACCAAAAACGTAAACAAAAAATCGAAATATAGAAATCAAGACTGCCAGTATTATGATGCACGTGTTTGGTGCTTGCTATTGGACATTTTAATCAAGGTTGAGGCTAGCGTGTCTCCCACTCGACAATACAAAACATTTATTGACAGTTGAGGTACAACTTCAATGGCATTGATCCCCTAAACATATGAATTCGTTGGATCCGATCCTTCCCATGCGAAACGGGTGATCAAAATTCACGGTTGATTGTTCTGTTTTTCTTTTTCGTTTTTTATTTTCGGGTATTTTCTTCTTTTTCTTTTGAGAGATTTATACTGCGTCTCCTTATCGTTAGCTTCGCATGACTCCTGTTTGTAAATAATGCAAGGTTGCTATGCGGTAATTCGTGCCTGACTCGCTTACTCGAGTTAAAGTTCCTTCACTTTCGTTTTTCGTGATTTTAGTTATCGACTATGCCCAACGGTGCTGTACATTAGCTAATCAAAGTCCCTGAGCCGGTTCAAGGACACTATCTCAATTAACCAATGCTAATGGGGCACGTGATAAGTCAATAATAAATGATTTTAGTAAATGTATTTTTTGCGGTCCAAGTTTTCTCGTAGTATTTATGCCGACAGGTGACTCAACACTTGTACCGTTTCGCTGTTAATGATCTCCGTTCATTTTCATTTTGCATTTGGTTGAAGAGCGTTTTCTTAAGCTATCATTATGTATTTTTTTATTACTATGCCTTTTCATTACTGATCGTGTGTGGTATTTTCTTCCTAAGTAATGAATGTTATGGGATGTTAATGTTTTTTTTTTTTATTTTTTTAAAATAACAAGAACCTGTACCATATGGCTATATTCATTGTTCTGCACCTTTTTTAAAGAGAAATAGAGAGAAAGCGAAAAAGAAAAAGAAAAAACGAACAAAAAAAATCCTCATCTCGCGCGGTGGAAACGCTGGCCCGGAGTTGCCAACGGTTGAAATATCGTTTTTTTTTTTTTTTTTTACTTTCTTTTTTTAAGGCACCATCAGCTTTTAGGTAGACGAGGCGATGGTGTCCACAGGTATTGTTACTACCATCAATGGAGACTGACACCCCATTGTGAGGAGGCCTGACAACACTGCCGGTTTCACACAGGCTGGCCATGCTAACGATAACAAAGCTGTTTTGTGGGCGTTCCACGGGCGTTCCTTCAGTAACAACCTGGCGTGGGGACTGACTTGCGTGGCCGAGCTTATGTGTGCATTGCCGTGCTGTTCTTCAGCTGGAGAGAACGGAGCTACTATATATGTGTGTGTGTGTGTGTGTGTGTGTGTGCGCGTGCATACATACACACATACACACACACACGTTTATATATAGACAGAAAGAGCAAGAGGGAGCGCATAAGCTTATTTCGTAAATTCCTTTCAGGGAGAATAATTTACGACCTCAACCAACTTCTGTTGTTTAGTGAACCAGGAAACAAATGTTAGCTATTAATTTTCATTACTGTTTTTTAAAAACATATTTACTGTCGGACAAATTAATCCACAGTTTGATGAAGTTAAACGTGAAGTGAATAGTTTAAGGTGACACATTAACGATTTAATATGGCCTTGAGCGAACCACGTCAGACGCGCACAAACACTTGCAAATCCTCATTTATATGTGAAGCGATCTGTAGCCATGATGATATATAAATACACTGTGTGG
>NC_061840.1:2812920-2815420 GCF_019202785.1 Penaeus chinensis
AAAAAAAAAAGAAACTCTGGAGGATGAATCGCAGATCAGATGACGGTGTTGCCATATGCAGATCACCGAATAGCATCGAATTTCACAATATCTCCTCCTGTAAAGTGATCCTCGTAGAAGGCATTTTAATGACTTCGTCAACAGATACGACAGAAAATGAATAAGAACAAACAAAAACAATGCAACAACACAACAAAAACCTTACATAAGACTTACGATTATACAAAAACACAAACAACAACATAAACCACATCGACTCCTATTCCTAATAAGAACATTTCACAAAACTCTAAATATTCCTAATAAATTCTGAACTCCAATTATATTCAAGCTTGAATCTAAGCAAAATAACTTCAACTTACAGAGTTTTTAACGAATGTTTTCGGTTCCTCAGACGAACACAAATTCTAGCCGCGTTCGAAACATGAGTCATCGAAGCCAACGAAGTGAATCTCTTGAACGTAAGGTACTGGTGTGTGTTACGGTTCGTGTTAATGTCATTGTTCAAATGTGTTTTCTTGTTGTTTTTTATGGTGTATGTTAATATTGTTGTTGTATTTTATGATGTGTGTTGTTATGTGTTAATACTGTTGTTGTCTTTTATAAGTGTTGTTACATGTTAATTTTGTTGTTGTATTTTAAGATATGTGTTGTTACTGTTGAATTTTATTTTGTTTGCTTCCATTTGTTAATGTTGCTGTAGTCATAGTTTTCATCTCTCTATTCCTAATGTATGTTTTGTGACGTGTTACTATCAGCACTGCATTCCATGTATGTTTATAAAGCAAAATTATTTTTATTGTATATGTTGAGTTATTACTGAACTATACAAACGGTTCTATTTTGTTTTAATGTGTGTATCTTTATATGTGTTACTAATGACGTTATGTATCATATTACGGGTTATTATTACATACTAATAATTTCCTTTTGTTTTGTATGTTAATATAATACTTTCTGAACGATGATAGACACCATATTTCATACACCATTTCTAGGCGTATTCTGTGTCTTATCGCCATGCATTATGTTGTATTTTGTTATACATGGACATCATTCCTTGATACTATTGCTGTAATATATGCGATGTATTACAACTGTTCAATAATACTGATTCTATACTCTTCATTATCATTACTGTAATTAATGCGTGGTTATCATTTGTGTTTCTTTCTTATCATTGTTATGATTTTGTTATTATCATTAGTATTTAATTATTATATAATTATTGCTACCATTATTATGTAATTATTTTATACATGCTTATTATCTACGTTTCCAACATCATTGAATTTTTTTCATTTTTGCAATATAGCAAATGTCATTTCAAGTATAAATTTTCGCATGCACAACGCGCATATTTGTATATGAGTCTATCTACCTACATAGTCACATATTTCCACAAATGAATCTTTCTTTTTATACTGCATATGCAAATATACATATGAAAACATGACACGTTTATTTTAAAGAAAATCATATTCAGACGCACTAATACTCTCTCTTTCTCTCTTACACACACTGACACACATACACGCGCTCACACACTCACATAAGTACACACTTTTTTTTTCTTTAAACTATGACACGTTTATTTTAAAGAAAATCATATTCAGACGCACTCACACTCTCTCTTTCTCTCACACACACACACACTCGCACACATACACGCGCTCACACACTCACATACGTACACAATTTTTTTTTTTTCTTTCTTTAAACTAAATTCCAAAAGTGTAGAGGAATTCCGCTAAATGTCTTGGAAGAAATTCGAAGACGGCTGGTAAACGATGGCATGATTCGACAATAATCTTATGAATAACGCTATTACCATATATGGGTATTAGCTGTTTTTTTTATATTTTCTTCCTTTTCTTCTTCTTCTTTTCTTCTTCTTCTTCTTCATTTCTTTTTCTTCTTTTTCTTCTTCTTCTTTGTATTTTTATTTTTATTTTTCCTTTTCTTTTCCTTTTTATTTTCCTTTTTATTTTTTCCTTTCTTCTTCTTCTTCTTTTTCTTCTTTTCTTCTTCTTCTTCTTCTTCTTCTTCTTCTTCTTCTTCTTCTTCTTCTTCTTCTTCTTCTTCTCCTTCTTCATCGTCTGCTTCTTCGTTTTCTTCTTCTTCTTCTTTCTTTCATTTGTTCTTACTTTTATAACGAATCAAGAGAAATGACGCAAAAAAACACACACTAGAAAATAGATCGTAAATATTTAAAAGGAAAACATATCAAGGTTTGGCCAAATACAGACCACATAGCGCCAGGCAACATAATAGGAACTCAGCCACCTAGGAATACGAAGGTCCAACATACCAGGATAACCCCCGCATAATGCGAACCCCACATGACTTAGCAAGACACGCAGGAACATGCATGACACTCTCGGTGGGTGGGAGATGAAGACCTTGTGCCGCTGCCTGGCACTGTGCCAAGGCGATAGGCTTTTTTTTTTTTTTTTTTTTTTTTTTTTGGGGGGGGGGTTCGGGAGGATAGATAGAGAGG
>NC_061840.1:2827920-2837920 GCF_019202785.1 Penaeus chinensis
CCCCTCCCCCTCCCCCTCTCCCTCTCTCCTCCTCTCTCTCTCCTCTCCCTCTCCTCCCTCTCTCCTCCCCTATCTCCTCTCTTCTCTCCTCCCCTCTCCTCCCTCTCTCCTCCCCCTCTTCCCTCTGACTCAATCACCCATTAATGGGGGAAAGGGACGAGGAGAGTCAACCATAAATGGGGTTAGTTGATGAATGAGAGGGACAGGGGTAGTGTACCATGACAAATATGACTATAGTAACGGAGATTGGCTGGAGATAAAAGAGGCTGTTTATGACGGAACACGATAAGCAAGCGTACAAGGGGTTACGTGAGAAGAGAATAGAGAGGCAGAGAAACAGAAGGAAATGAGAATGAAAGAGAGATGAAGAAGGAGAAAGAGAGAGGGGGTAATTGAGGCGGATAAGAAATAACAACATTACAGAAAGACGTCAGAGAGTGGATGATACGAGAAAGGTAAGCAGATAGAGAGAGAGGGAGAGAAAATTGAGAAGGTTAGACGAATAGTTAGAGAGAGAGAGGCAGATAGACAAAGAGAGAGAGAGAGAAAACGTAGAAGGTTAGACGAATAGCTAGGGAGAGAGAGGCAGATAGACAGAGAAAGTCATAAACCGAGACACAGATAGACAGAAACACACTTCCAGAGAACAAGACCCTGAAACAGAGAGAGAGAGAGAGAGACAGATAGACAGACAGAGAGAGAGAGAAAGAGAGAGAGAGAGACAGACAGACAGACAGACAAACAGAGACAGATAAAGAGAAAGATAAAAAGAGAGAGAGAAAGAGAGAGGGAGAGAGAGAGAGAGAGAGAGAGAGAGAGAGAGAGAGAGAGAGAGAGAGAGAGAGAGAGAGAGAGCGTGAAAGAAAGACAGAGAAAGAGAGAGAGGGAAAGAAAGAAAGAAAGAGAGAGAGAGACTCTCGAAAATGCCATCATAGGTCCTGCCACCATCACCACCGAAGCGTCACAGAGCCAGTCTTCTCGGGCCATTTGACTGAACTTTGACTTTAGCGCTTGACTGATGACGGCAACAAAAGACAAAACCGAGCCAGAGATACTCAGCAATGACCCGAGCCTGATGTTTTCTCCGACGAAAGTCCGAGTGACCGCTGGTGTAACGCGTTCTTTTTATTGATTTGCGAATGCTTTGGGCAGGTCGTTAAGATTATGGGATATGTGCGTTCGTGTCTGTGAGTGTGTGTGTGTGTGTGTGTGTGTGTGTGTTCGTTCGTCTTTTTTTTTGTTTGTTTGTTTACTTGTTCTTGACTTATTCCTTTTCGAAAATTCCGTTTGCGTATTTGTTTGTTCTTAGATTTACTCAATTCTACCATACACATTACTATCTTAGAATGACAAAAGGTTCATTCGTACTGATTCAGTGTAAGAAAAACCTGATGTACACAAAATAGTTTATTGAAAGACGAGACAAACTGTTTCGAAATCTTCCCGGATTCCATCTTCAGATCTGACCTGAAGATGAAATCCTCGAGGATTTCGAAACTGTTATCCCATCTTTCAATAAACGTATTTTGTGTGTTGTGGATTTTATTACAACGCATATTCTTCTCTCAATTATGTAACATTCTCTTTGTAGAATTAAGATTATCCCTTTATTCGTACGGATATTTCATCAACTGATAGACTGACCTCACGAATCTAATGTTCGAACCGTTTTGATCATAGACTCATTCCTGTTCCACCTTATTAAGCAGACACTGTTGACATAATCAAGGTTATTGGCCTTGTATCACCCTCTCTCATGTGGTACGAGTGTGTGTCTACAAGGGATCTGTGTAATATTGTGTGGCGAGGAGCAGTGCCAGGCATGCGGGATTCATTGTCACCCCAGCGAGGCGACCAGCACCTTCGGGCCTTCAATAGGATTCCGAGACAAGCTGAGGTTTCGGGTCGGATTGTGTGGTGCTCGTTTTGTGTGTCATTATGTTTCGGTTTCTTTCTCCTTTTTTTTTTTGGTTTCGTTGTCGATGCTGACTCGTAATCTAAATCGGTATGTCTTGTTAAAATTTTAAAAAGGATAGATTACGAAAGAAGTAAGGAATAGAATAGAATAGGGGGAAAACATTAATTAAATAAACGTCAAATAACGGATGCAGATCCTGTTTTTAGTCGGCGTTCTTATCAGCGCGTTTCCCTTAGACACGTGGGTCACCTCAGGACTCAGGTTACATGCGCAACTCCATGACTAATTGTCAAATGGGCAAAACACGAGTCAGTCACATGATCGACGAATGCCTCACTGTCATATGGCCAACACATGACTCAGAATCACCAGCTCAAAACTGACTCACAGACTATTCCGTGGTCACCCTTTGTCCCACTCTACGTTCGAATTCATGATCCCGAAACGAAACCTTATGACTTACATGGACCAACATGGCTCAAAGGCTCGCTTCTGCTTCACGCGCACTTGCATTACGTGTTTCCTGTTATCATGAGGAGCGGATGCGTCACAGTCTGAGAGGAGATAATACCTGGTGAGGACGACAACATGGCTATTGACCGCGCTTCTCGATGTTCACTTTGTCAACTTTATCGATCTCGAGGAGGATTCTGTGATGGCGAAGGAGTTTACACTAGTTTGACTTTTTTCGCTTTGAAGTTAGGGATCATTTGTGTCGGAAATATGATATTGTGGCCAGAAACTTATAATACAAGAGGTTTATTGACTTACTGATTATTAAATACAGCTGTTTTGTCTTTTGATTTTGATCTGCCGCCATTTTTGTCGACTTTGTTGAGTGTTTTGTTATTAATCTTAGACAATTGTACTTTTTGTCGTTATTGTATTCGTAGTAGTAAATAAGAATAATTACCATTTTTTTCTAAGCACCGAAAATATCTATTCGAAGCTCAAATGAGTGAGAATATTTCACTTATTCATTTGACAGATGATTCATCTAACTAGATTTGGCATAATTCTAAATTAATTTGTACTTCATTATTTACAGTTGGATATTTTTCGTGATTGGAAGTAAATATGAAACGCTGATGGAGAGTTTATATATTTCAAATGACATGGATTTAAAGCACCAGATTATTATTATTATTTTTTTTTAATTTGCAAAACTGTAAATGACTTTGATGTTTATATATATATATATAAATATATATATTATATATATATGTATATATATGCATATATATGCACACACACACACACACACACACACACACACACACACACACATATATATATATATATATATATATATATATATATATATATATACATGCATTATTCCTTTGCCCAAGTATACCCCCTCCCTCTTAAAGCCTACAAGCATAGGCTATTGACCTCCCCCAACTCCTCCCCGCTCCTCCAGTTATCTATTATCCCTCCCCTCTACCTCTCCCACATCACTGTGCAACCCCGCGCCCACCCTACTTATTCCCCTGTTTCACCCTGACCCCATTTCCCTTCCCTGGTCCCCGTCCCTACATCCCACACACGTAACACTATTGCATGTTTTATCCCCCTCCCCTTCCCTTTCTCCTCCTTCCCGCTTTCCCCTCTTCTTCCTCCTTTCCTTTCCCTCCTTATCTCTCCCTCCTTTCCTCTCTCTTCTTCTCTCTCCCCCCTCTTCTCCTCCTTTCCTTTCCCTCCTTATCTTTCCTTCCTCTCTTCTCTCTTCTTTCTTATTTCCCCTTTTCTTCCTCCTTTCCTGCCCCTCTTCCCTTTCTCTCTGAATCTCTCTCTCCTTCTTCCCTTTCTCTCTTTTCCTCTCCCTCCTCTCTTTCCTTCCCCTTCCCTCTCTCCTCTTCCCTTTTCCTCCTTTCCTTTTCCTCATTTACTTTCCCTCCTTCCCTCTCCCTCCTTCCCTCTCCCTTCTTCCCTCTCCCTTCTCTTCCTCCTACCCCTTATCTCTCCCTCCTTCCCTCTCCCTTCTTCCCTCTCCCTCCTCTTCCTCCTACCCCTTCCCTCTCCCTCCTTGCCCTTCCCTCTCTCTCTCTCCTCTTCTCCCTTCCCCTTTCCCTGTTACAATACTCAATTTATTGATCACGGAACCCCTACCCCCCAACCCCCACCTTAGCCGAACGCACACCCTAATCCCTAACCTCACACGATGCTCCTACCTCACCCCTGGCCCTCCCCAACCCTTCCCCAACCCTTCCTCATTCCCCTATGTACCATTTTCCTTTCCCCTCTTTCTCTTCTCCCTTCCTTCTCCCTCTCCCCCCCCCATCTCCTCTCCCCCTTCTCCTCCCCACCCTCCCTTCTTCCTCTCCCCTTATTCCCCCACCACCTCATTCTCTTTTCCCTCATTCTCCCTTCCCCTCCTCTTTTCCCCTCTTTCTCTTTTTCCTTCCTTCTCCCTCTCCCCTTCCCTACCTCTTCCCTCCTTTCCCTTTCATCTCTTTTCCTTCACCCTGCCCTACTGTACTATCCTTACCCCTACCCGATCTCACCCTACACCCCATATCCCTACCCCCTACCCCTATATCCCACAGCCCTACCCCTACCCCTATACCCCACAGCCCTACCCCCTACCCGCTATGCCCCATACACGTACTTGTAATACATGCTACTCCTCTTCTTCCCCTTCCTTACCCTCCACCTCCCTCCACCTATCCTATCTTCCCTCTCTTATCCCCCCTCCTAAACATTCACTCCTCCCCCTCCCCTTCCCCTCCACTCCTACCCTATTCCCTCTCTCCCTCACTCCCCCTATCCATCCTCCTCTACCTTATAGCTTTCTACCCCATTCCTTCCCTCCCCCCTCTTCTCCCCATCCCTCGTTCCCATCCCCCTCCCCTTCTCCCACCCCATTCCCATCCTCCCTCCCCATTCTCCCTCCTCCCCTACCCCCCCTCCTTCCCATCCTCCCCATCCTTCCCCTTCCTTCCCATCCTCCCCCCTCCTTCCAATCCTCCCCCCCCCATTACCATCCTCCCCCCTCCTTCCCATCCTCCCCCTCCTTCCCATCCTCCCCCCCCTTCCCATCCTCACCCCTCCTTCCCATCCTTCCCCCTCCTCCCCATCCTTCCCATCCTCCCCACTCCTTCCCCTCCTCCCCCCTCCTTCCCATCCTCCCCCTCCTTCCCATCCTCCCCCCTCCTCCCCATCCTCCCCCTCCTTCCCATCCTCCCCCCCTCCTCCCCCATCCTCCCCATCCTCCCCCCCTTCCCCTCTTCACCCCTCCTTCCCATCCTCCCCCCTTCTTCCCATCCTCCCCCATTACAATACCCAATATATTGATCACAGAAACTTGACAACTTTAGGAAAGCGTTTTGGACTGAAGTCGTGACGAGGCTGTGTATTGCGGGATCATTGTCCAGTTGGGCAACGGCTCTCGGAAAGGAGAATTATCCTTTTCTCTCTCTCTTTCTCTTTCTCTCTCTCTCTCTCTCTCTCTCTCTCTCTCTCTCTCTCGTCCTCTCTCGCTCTCTCTCTCTCGCTCTCTCTCTCTTGCTCTCTCGCTTTCTCTCTCTTGCTCTCGCTCTCGCTCTCTTGCTCTCGCTCTCGCTCTCGCTCTCGCTCTCGCTCTCTCTCTCTCTCTCTCTCTCTCTCTCTCTCTCTCTCTCTCTCTCTCTCTCTTTCTATTTCTTCTTCTTTTGTTTCTATTTTTTTCTCCTGTTTTTTCCTTCTTTTCTTTGTTTCTTCTTCTTCGATTTTTCCTCTTTTTTCTCTTTTTCTTCTTTTTTTATTCTTCGTTTTTTTATGTTTCCTCTTTATCCCTTTTCTCTTTTTTCCTCAGTTTCATCTTTTTTATCTGTTTTCTTTTTCGCGACCCTTTTCCCTGTTTTCCCTCTTTTCGTTTCTTTTCCCCCCTTGTTCTACCTTTTCTTTCCTTTTTTTCACCTCCTATTTCCTTGATTTCGTTTCCTCTCTTCCCTTTCTCTTCCCTCTATCCCTCTTTTGTCTCCTATTTCCTTATTTGCCTTTTCTGTTTTCTTCCTTTCATTTCCTGATTGCTTCCTTCCTTTTCTCGTTCGTTTCCCTTCTTGTTTCCTCATCTGTCCATATTTTCTTCATCGATTTTCCTGTTTTCTCCCCTATTTTCTCTCACCCTTTTCCTATTTTCCTTCCCCTCTTTTCTTGTTTTCTTTTTCCTTTCTTTTCCTGCCTTCTTATCGAAGTGGCAGTAGGAGAAGAAGTTTTTTTTTTTTATTTATTCATTTATTCGTTAATTTGTCATTATCGTATCTATTTAGTTATTCAATTGAAAGAGAGAGGAGAGAAGCTGGGTGGGGGGTGGGGGGGGGCATTTTCTTTGTTTTACCTATCGCTCATTTATTCAACTACCCATCTATCGGTCACCCTCTCTCATCTATCAGTTCCATAATCATTATCTATCAAAACACTATCGCAACATTTTCCTTGAAGTTACAGCTAGCTATGTCAAAATTTTCCTTCATTGTTATCAAAAGTTATACCGGATCCTGTGTAACTTTCCACTGTGTTCTTGAAATTGAACTCAATCTTTTCTAACCACGCTTTGTATTCTCGGAGTTATACGTAATCCTAAATAACTTCTCCCTGTGTTCAAAATTCATTGCGTGGCGGATGATGCTATGCTTACCCTGGGATTCAGCGCTTCGTAAAGTCTACGGAAACGGGCGATACATTTCACGTACATGCATCGCCCACGGGAGAGTATAATGCAAAATTCTCGTACTCCCCTGCAGCACATTACGGCGCTCTAGAAGCGATGTATAGTAAGTCTGTATATGTGTATGTTATGTATGTATCTTTCTGTCTCTCTCTCTCTCTCTCTCTCTCTCTCTGAATCTCTCTCTCTCTCTCTCTCTCTCTCTCTCTCTCTCTCTCTCTCTCTCTCTCTCTCTCTCTCTCTCTCTCTCTCTCTCTCTCACACACACACACACACACATATATATATGTGTGTGTGTGTGTGTGTGTGTGTGTGTGTGTGTGTGTGTGTGTGCGTGTGTGTGTGTGTGAATCATGAGTTCAAGATATAGTTATGACGGAACGCACAAAGCACAACATGCTAACCTAAACCACTAAACCTAATCTAAACCAATAAAAGGCATTAGATGGAGTCTCGAGAAATGGCAAGATTATGAAGATCTACAGCGACCATTTGGGGTTTCAACAGTGCAAGGGAAAAACGGAGTGAGGAGGAGGGTCGAAGGCAGTCAGTAAGAATAGACAACTGGAGGACAGGGGGAGGAGAAGGAGGAGGGAATGGGGGAGGAAGGAAGAAAGGAAAGAGAGAAAAGAGAGAGAGAGAGAGAGAGAGAGAGAGAGAGAGAGAGAGAGATTGAGAGGAAGAAAGGAAAGAGGGAGACGGGCTGAAGCGAGAGTGAGAGAGAGAGGAGAGAGAGAGAGAGAGAGAGAGAGAGAGAGAGAGAGAGAGAGGGGGGGGGGGGGAGAGGAGGGTAGAGTGGAGAGGGCGAGAGAGAGAGAGGATGAGGAGAAATAAAGACGAATAAAGCATAAAAAGCTCAAACAAATTAAGACAAGTAGAAAGATAATCAGAAAAAAATAGGAATAGGAGAAATCGATAACAGAAAATGTAAAAATATGGATTAATACGAATACATACACACAACCCCTATACAAATCCACAGACACACACATAGACGAACACACACACACACACACACACGCACAAATCACCCCCCCCCCAAAAAAAAAAAAAAAAAAAAAATTGAATTCCAACCACACGTTATTTTTTTTCCTCCTCACAAACGAGCAAAGTTTTCTTAGTCAATGAAAGAGAGTAATTAAAATTGGGTCCATTCTCAGCCCAGCTTTCCTGTTTCTAATGATCAAGGATTTTCAAATGCTAGGCTTTCGCAAACAAGCCTGTCATGTGTGTGTTTTGTTCACGAGTGTGTTTGTGGGTGAGGGTTTCTGTGTGTGTGTGTGTGTGCGTATTTGTGTGTGCGTATTTGTGTGTGTGTGCGTGTTTATGTATGTGTGTGTGTGAGTGATTATGTGCGTCTTTGCGGGGGTGTTTGAGATTGTGTTTGTATGTTTGTGTTTGCGTGTGGATGGGTATAGATAGAAAGATAGACAGGTTTACAAGTAGACACACACACACACACACACACACACATACATATATATATATATATATATATATATATATATATATATATATAGGTAGACAAATAGCCATATAGATTGGCTAGTAGATTAACAGAAAGAGAGACAGGGAAAGACGAACAAATATTTTAATAAATAGATTAATGCATATATAGACATACATTGATTTGATAGACAGATAGAGATAGATATATAGATAGATATATAAAGAGAGAGAGACAGAGACAGACAGACAGACACACAGACAGACAGAAAGAGGAACAGAGAAAAAGACGGAAACAGACAGAGAACGACCCAAAGACAGACCGAGAGATGAATGCGTAACAAGAAACTTGACAGGCATAATTGAATCCCAAATACTGTCAGCGTAGTCACACCAACTATACCGAAACACACATATAACGAAATTACGCACGAATTAATCCTCACTTTAATGAAAAGGGCCCCTTTACCTCTCTGTTCGTCTTACCCATCATCAACATCATCCTTAATTATCATCATCATCAGCCTCAATCACCATCATCATCATCACCATTATCATCACCATCACCATCATTACCCTAACCTCGTTACCAGGCGCTCTCTCGCCCTCGCCGTCACAATCAATGTCATTATCCCCTATTGAGAGACTTAACAGAGAGGGACTTCGTTATCATAAAGGCACTGTGACGGCACTATTCTAGGCACTACTCTCGATATTAATCTTGGCACTTCTCGGCACTATAACCCCCCCCCCCACCCCCGAAAAAAAAAAACACGGAACTACCCTCGAGTTATGATTATGTCATTATAACATCAGAATTTGTTCCTAATTACATTCAAACGTGGGTGTCAGAAAATATCGGAATTGATGGTAATAGAGGCACTGGTTCGTTTAATGAACAGCGGAAAGAAAATCACCCAAAAAATATGGTATATAATGGTATCAGTGAGAGTACTACTACTACTACTACAAGTATCATTACTATTACTTCTACTGCTGCTACTTCGAATACTACTATTACCACTACTACTACTACTACTATTACTACTACGACTACCGCTGTTGCTACTACTACTACTAGTAGGCTACTACTAATAATTATAATGATAATTGTACGAAAAAAATAACAAGAATAAAAAATAAAAGAAAAACAAAATACCAGCAAAGCCAACGACGCTTGCGCATTTCTATCTTCATCTTTTTTTTTTTCTCATTCCCACAAATCAAAACAAAAGAAGACATACTGCGCAGATAACCACATTACAGACTCGTTGTTATGACTGTATTAGCTCCATAAATTACGACGCATTAAGACCTTCCTTTTTTCTTCTTTTTCTTCTTTGTTTTCTTTTTTCTTTTCTTTTTTCTTCTTTTTTTTCTCTCGCTTTCTTTTTTCTTTTTATTCTTGCGCTGAGATAACTTGGTGAAATTGTCATTTTCTTAAAGAGTTTTCTTTTTTTTCCGTCTTGTAAGAAAGCTTAAGGTCGAGAGTGATTACACGCAGAGTCAGAGCAAGAACTCTTAGGCAGGATGTTGTAGGAGACAGAAAAGGCAGGGAAGGAGAGAGAGATAATAAAGGAGGATGTGGGGACTGAAGGAAAGCGGAAGGGGTGGGGAAGAGAGACGAAAGGAAGAGAGAGAGATAAGAGTGAATGAGGAAGGGAGGAAAATGAGGAGAAAGAAAGGGAGGGAAGGAGTGAGAGAGAAGAAAGAAAGGAGGGAGAGGGGAGTGAAGGAGGAAGGGAGGGAGGAAGGGAGTGAAATAAGAAGGAATAAGAGATGGAGAGAGGGAGTGAGGGAGGGAAAGAGGGGGGGGGGTGAGGAAGAAGGGCTGAAAGAAAGGAGAAAACAAAGAAGGAAAGGGGGAGAGAGAGAGGGAAGGAAGAGGAAGGAAGAGGAGGGGGAGGGAGAAAGCGAAGGAGGGACAGAAAACGAGTGATGGAGAGGGGAAGAAGAGGTAGGAAGGAAGGAAGGAGAGTGGGAAA